>NW_024341756.1:896039-979860 GCF_902729225.1 Pteropus medius | reverse complement strand
CCACAAGAATCGAAGGAGATGTGCAGTGCACTGGGAGGCACCAGGCGGGAGAGAGAAGTGGTGGGAGGGGCCGGCTCCCAAGCTTCTCAGCCATCCCAGCCAGGCTCATCAACCTGCTTGCTCTGCTGGCTCTACCTCTCTGCCCAGCAGCCTCAGGACTTCATTCTATAGAATCAGAGGTGGCCAGCTAAAGGGCTCTCAGAGACTTTTCTGGGGAAATGGAGGCACACAGAGGGGCAGGGCTTGCCCTGGGTTCCCCAACAAGCCTTATGCCCCCAGTCCAGAAAGGGCCAGTCTACTGCTTGAACACAGATCTCAGTGCCATGTAGTGGCCTGTGCTGGGGCCTGTTCCACAGTTACTGAGCTTGTCCTACGTCTCTACATCTTGTGCCAGGAGGAACTACTTATGGATTCTGGCGTCTGTTTATTGTTCATGCGAAAGCATTTTTGGAATATTAAGATAACCAAAGTCCATACAAGCCATACTACATTTCATACTGCAAGCGTATGGACTCTGTCCAAGAAGAAAATGCTAGCAGCTCAGAGCTGGCCCCTGTGGGTACAGGGACAAGTCCAGGGAACATGCGGTCCCTGGGTTGGGGTCTAGAAGAAAGAAGAAGTCACCATGGGTGGTCTTGGGACATCTTTTGGGAGCGGGAGATGATACCGAGATGGGAAGGCAGTGGCTCTCTTGATTCTAAAAGAAAGAGGAAACACGTGTTCTCAAGATACCTGTTTGTCCTCCACCCCCTACCACTTCTTCAGCTGTGGATTTGCAGGGGGGGGGGGGGTGGGGGGAGCAGTGAGGGTTCTAACTAACTCATACCCCACCCTAATGGCCTCAGCCCTATTTCCTCTTTTAAAGATGGAAACAAAGCCTTGATCTGCAGTCAGCCCTCTACTGCAGAGGATGCCCTTGACCTCTGGAGGAGAGCAGATGCTGGGCTTGGCCTCGGGTTGGGTGGGGAGGCAGAAGGGGGAGTGGCTAGCCCAATGATGTACGGTCCTGATGCTGTTCACAATGACTAGAGCTAGTCTGAAACAGTGAAATGCTTCCATCTAGTTGGGAAAGAACTACTACAGGGTCAGCTCCCAAATGGTTAAAGCTAGCACCCTATCTGAACTGCTATTGCTGAGAGCCTCAAGGAGGGGTGGCTGTCAGAATCCTCAAGGCTTTCTCGGCTACGGCTACGGATGGTATGAAACCCTCTCAGGTTGCTTGTGTTTCCCCTCCTTCCCCTAACTTGGCCACTCTGCTGAGCTTCTGTAGAATTCCAAGGATGGCAATAAGTGTCTAGGTGTCTTTCACTACAGGCCCGCACATTGGTCTTTCTGTACTTTAAATGTACCAAGCTCCTTCTGGTCCTACAAGCTCTATGCTGTTGTATTTCTCATCACCAGCTTTAATTTTGTTCACTTGTTTACTTGTTTATCATCCCCTATCCCACAGACCTGATGGTAAAGGTTGGGAGCAGGGACAGTATCTCTCAGAACTTAGCATGTAGTAAATGTTCATTAGCTTTTTAAAAATGAATAGTCTAGTTAGGAATGCAAATTACCAGCCAACTGTTGAAGAACCCATTGATAAGGTAAGCAAATCCAGGGTCCCTGTGCTTCCTTTCTCCACACCCTCACCTGAGGCAGACATCTAGCACAGAACATTTGATTCAAAAGCCTTGACAGGAGCTCTGATCCTCACAGTGAGGCCCTCCAGGGAGCCACTAGCCCTTCTTGCGAGGTGGTGGTAGAAAGACTAGGGCCGAAGGTACATGTTGTGAGTGAGCTGGCAGTCCAAGGGAGAGGCCCTTGAAGATGCTCCAAGAGTCAACAAGCCTTCTGGAGGAGGTGAGGGGGTGTTCCTGAAAGGCACTAGAGGCAAAAGTGGAAACAGAAAGACAATTTGGAGGTGGGTAATAACATGAGTCTTGGAGGTAAAAATCAAGTGGACATGTCCCCAAGACAGTGAAAACCAGCCTGTGTGAAGAGGAGGACACCCAGTCAGGCTGGCTAGGGGGCCCGCTTGCCTGCCCCTGGTCAGCTCCTACAGTATCCATACCTGGCACTAATCAGAGCCTTTTGGTCTGACAGCTGGAGAGAGAAGCTAGTAGGATGTAAGGAGAGGAGAATGATGAGCATTGCTGAGAACATACACTAGAATACATTCCCAGAGGGTGAGTTTGTTTGGGGACTTGTCCAGGCTCTTTATGACCAAGAGTGGATAGACAGTCCTTCAAGGACCCAGGTGTCAGGAGGATGCTGCTCCCATGAAGCCAAGCTGCCTGATACAGCCTTTCCTGACATCCAACCAGGAGGGTCCTCAAGTTTTTCTGACCCTCATGCCCAGCCCACCCTTATCTGTCCTGGGTACCCTTCCTCCCTTAGTTATACCCTAGCTGGTGGGAGCAAGTCTACTCCCTCCAGGAGCCTGTGGAAGACCTTGGTAGTCTACTGCTGATGCAGCTCTGCCTCTCACCAGGCATCCTTGGGAGAAGCACCAAAGCCTCAAGTCTTGGTTTTAGAAAAAGAACATGTGTTGTGTTATGCCGATGATAGAACCATTCATGTTCATTGTAGAAAACTGGGAAACACTAAACAAGGAAAAATGAAGAGAAGAACAAAAGAAGGCCTGAGGGGAAGAGGCCAGTGGGGAAAGCACATATATACTGATTAACCCTGCAGTGTATATGTGCTTGTCTGTTTTATAGCACATACACATACGTGTCCATGGAGGCATTTGCATGTGCATACATGTACACTCATGCACAAAACACACATGTGCAAATGCATGCACATAAAGTCACACATACATGTGCACACACACAAGGTCACTTGTGCGTGCGTGCACACACGGATGTGACGTGCTTTAAATAATGCTTGCTGCCAAAGAGTGACTGTTCTCTGAAGTGCCTTCTAGAAACCAATCTCTGTCATCCATTTTTCTTCCTTTCCTACCGGTGACCCCAGTTTTCCCCCAACACTTGAGTTACAAATCTGTATTACCTTTAACATAATTTTTGCAGATTTCACAGGTGAAAATTAATGATTTGGGGCTTTTCGTTGCCATAAAGCAATTTACTTCTCGTTGATGAGCCTTTCCAGCTTCTGTTACCAAATTCAAGGAGTTTGTCGCTTGGGGTGTTCTATTCAAGAACAAGACATGGTTGTCTGATCGTAGGTAGTTTTATTTACTTGCAGCAAATAAAAGAGGCAGAATATTCACATCCCAAACTCTGTCTCCAGAAAGGGAGGCTTAGTCATTGCTTTTATATGTTATTTGGTAAATTACACATTGATTTCTTCTTTGTACTTGGCCACACTTATCAAATTGGGTTCCTGTCAAGTGCATCCTATTTGCAGCTTTATCTGCAAAATACTGTGCTACATTTTAACATTTAGCAAGAATAGCATTTAGTAAGAACTGCCCAGAACTTGAGACCCTTGTCCTATCTAACACTTCTTCATTTGTGCACCTCTCCCCCTCCTTCTGGGCACCGAGATGAAGACTCTGCCACAAGGACATTCACTACTTGTCCTTGTCCCATTTTGTGTTGGCCAGTTCTCAGGCAGTCAGTCCTCTGCTTAGTTGATAGGGCAGGTGTTGAGAGCTTTTTGTGGGGAAGGGTCTCCAGCCTTCACTGCCCCATGGGTACTTTCTTCAGGCTCTTTATGGATGCCTAGTATATGCCATGACCTCCTTCATCTCAAGGAAGTCACCTTCCCTGGCCCCTGCCTGACTGGGTGATCCAGCAGCCTCCTTCCTGAAATCCCCAGCTCCATCCCTAGGCCCCACAGATGCCCTGAGCTTCACTAGGTCCCCTGCTTTGGGTCTGACCCCTGATCCCCATGTCCCTGCCCTTCTCTCTCTAGATGGTTCCTTACTGTCCACTCTGTACATTTGCACAGGCTGCCCATCAGTCTGTGGCCTTGCATTCCAATCCAAATTCTCACAGTTTTCTGGAGCAACTGAGTCCCCACGCACCCTTGGAAGCAGGGTCTCTGAGGTGGGGGCCTGGATGTTGCCTTTTTAGCAAGTTCTGGAGGGATTTGGTCAGGTTTGGAAGCCTCTCTCTGGAGAGAGCCTCACAGCCCTATGTTCCCATCTCTTATGCTCCTTTGTCTGTGACAGCTCTGCAGTGTAGCTGAGTCCTGGCCTGCAGAGCCAGTACAGAGTGGCTCCTGGAAGAGCTTCAGGAGATACCTGGTACCTTCTTGGTCTCCAGGAGGCTAAAGTAGATGGAGAAATTTCTGGAAGCTTCATGTGAAAAGACATTCCACATCCTCTGTGGCATCTTAACACAATTCCCAAAAGAGCACATTTGTGCCAATGGAGATGGAGATCAGAGATCCTGATTCTCAGTGACTGGGGAAAAGATGAACATTTACAGTTCTGGATAGTGGGTTTTTGTCCCTGCAGCACCTGGAAGCAAGGCAGCCTCATTCTAGCTTCTTCCTGGCAGGGGCCTTCTCCAGTGCAGTCCTGTACCATGACACTGGCCTTGGGTGGGACAAACATATAGGCAAGGCCAGTGCTGAGGACACAGGTAAATCAGGACAGGCTGGCAGATGGACCAAAGTGGCCAGCCAGCATGGGGAGGCATTGGAAGAGCCTTCCTCAACCCTTGCATACTGGAATACTCAGGAGAAAGCAGCTCTGTGGTTAAATATCTTTGAGTCCAGTGGCCTCAACATGGCTGCCATATGCAAGGGTGCCAGGCTGAGGGGTGAGTGGGTTGGGAGCCAGCTTGATTTCTGCCTGCCAAACATGCCTTGCTGGAGCAAAGGGTGCCTTTTTCAAATTCTCGCGAAGGCACTGTAAGGACGAGCCGCACTTTTAGCCCTGCTTGCACTGAGATGCTGAGAAGCCTTGAGTCGAACCCAGTGCTCAGCATTGATCCCAGAACCCTGCTCTTCTGTAGCCCTGGGAACCAGGGCACCCTTGGGGAGTGTTAGCCTGAGGCCACAAGGTTCCTAAAAGATAGGCCAGCCCATGTTTACACCACCTTGCTTTGTGCTCTGAGCCTCTGTCTCCTCAACTGTGAGATGTGTAGAGATTGTGTCCAAAGTGCATTGGTTTATGGCTTGCTGCAAACCAAGACAGCAGTGCAACCACAGGGCACCGTGCTCAGTGCTCATTGTTATGATGACTGACAGGGATGGGGCAGATGTGAAGGTGAGAGCAAGCTGAGCAAGGGGTATATACGGGGAGGGCCCGAGTGACACCCATGATGGAAGCAGAAAGACAGTGGTCTGGGCTGTCCTGTTTCACCCTCCCTCTGGCCTTTGGATACGATGGCTGGATTCCCAGCTCCTGATGGCTGTGCTCTTGGGAACAAGACATATCTCTGGGCCTCAGTCTCTCTCTTCAAACAATGGAGAAAGGGGACATGCTACACTGAATGGTCTCGCTCTCTGCTCTGTGTTTTTCCCTGTATTGTCCTAGATTTAATGTTCCCTAGACTCCCCAACTCTCTCCAGGTGGGGCCAGCCATGCCACCTATGTGTCCTGCATACTTTCCTCAGCCTTTATAGCCCTCCTGAGGATACCCTTACAGCTCCCCTGCCTAACGGCTGCATGAGAACCAGCATCCACCCAAATCATATTTGGTCTCAGCACCATCTCTGAGAAAGAACATCATGAATCCTGTTTTTGGGTGGGGACTGAGGCTCACAGAAGCTGTGACCTGGCC
The DNA here is from genome assembly GCF_902729225.1 of Pteropus medius. Classification (NCBI taxonomy): domain Eukaryota; kingdom Metazoa; phylum Chordata; class Mammalia; order Chiroptera; family Pteropodidae; genus Pteropus; species Pteropus medius. The sequence goes on along the minus strand of NW_024341756.1, from coordinate 974,173 downwards.
AAAAGGCTGTCTGCTAGTGACATCATAGGCCAGGGGCAGTGCCAGAGAATATGTGCACTTACTATCTTACTACTGCCCAGAGATATTCTTCTGGACCAAGTGCCTTGTTGTACTCCAAGGCTAGAAAACTACCCAGCCTAAGGTACATGCCTTCTGGAGGGCCCAGACTCAAGATTTCTGTGTCCCCAGCCCTGGGGCCCTATAGGACATGGACGTCTCACCTTAGCCTGACCTCCACGTGACCACTCCAGGGTCAGCTTTCCCAAAGCAGGTCTTCCAAGCCTGGAAGCCATACCCCTTGGCAAGAGAAATATTCTCTAAAGATGACCAGTGCTGATTACAGAAGCAAGCCAAATGTCAGTATCAGAGGAATAGAACCTTTGGGGGTTCAGCCTGCAGGTGGGCCTTTTTGTTCCAGTCTGGTGGGGATCTGACCATGGCAAGCAGCCAGTTTCCTCTGTGGTTTCCACTGCTGGCATTTATCAGGGAGGCAAATCTGGGCTTCTCTTTCCACCTATCTCTGAGAGAGTGTTCTCTCTCCTCCTCTGCCCATAGAAGATGAATGCTTGCTGGTCACAGAAAGACAAACAGAACAGAACAAAAAATAAAACAAAACAAAACAAAAAACAAAAAAACAACCTCACTCCAGAAGCTGGCCCAGCTAGGGAGTGTTGCCCAAAGGGAAGTCTTGCTTCTGAGATATTATTTCTTCATGAGCAGGAACCTGAGTGTGGCCTTTGCATAATGCCATGGAGGAAAGGATTGGAGTGTGGCCTCGGGCAGCCCTGGTGGTACTTGTCACCCAGTCCTCTATCCCAGGGTCCTGGGTCCCAGCAGGCTGACCCACCCACTGGTGGGAACCAGGGCAGCAGCCCACAGGCTCCTTCAGGCTGCCCTGGGCAGGTCACTTCACCTCTGTCTGGTGATCTCCGTGCAGGGACTCTGGTCCATGTTCTGCCCATCTCTACTAGCCCAAACCGGTGGAGACTTAATTTGAAGGGGCAGCAGGACCTGGGGGGAAATAAGCCAAGGGAGGGACACTACTAGGAACTGCTCCTCACTTCTCTGGGAGGACAAGACCTGGGAGTGCTCAGACCAGGCCTGCCCCCTTTCTACCGAGGGACCTCACTTGGATGAAGGACTCTCTTCTCATCTGCATTTCCCTCCATGAGGGATCACTCTCCTTACACATTCCCAATTCCCTTTGCAAAGGGCTTGTTCTCTAACAGTCCAGCACTTCCTGGTACACTTTGCAGGAACAAGGTCCCCTTCCTGAGCACCAGAATCTCTGTGTCCTCCCAGCCTTGCCCCCCAGGCTCTTGCCCAGGCCCCAGAATCCTCTGGGTCTGGCCAGGTCCCCTGAGGAATTGTACCCTCCTGACACAGACCCAGAACACCTGTAGAGTGGAAGGAGGGGGAGTGGGAGCCTGGCCAAGTGGAAAGAGGTGTATCAGAACATCTGGCCCATTGGGGTCTTTCAATGGCCAAGAGCTGTCCAGGACCTTCCAGGTAAATATCTTGTTTTCTCAAGGTGGATGCTGAGGCACAGAGGTGAGGTGGCCCCTGGGACCTTAGCATTTTGCCTGAGGCAACTACATCTGTGAGCTGGTTGCATCAGGCCTGGAGGGAGGGGTTCTCCCTACCAGGCTCTGCTACACGTTTCTGCAGATGGGCTAGATTCTCTGACAAGCTCAGCGGGATGTGGTGCTCTGTGCCAGGGCTGCTGCAAGCTGGTGGAGTGCCTTTCTCCCATCAGGTCCATCTCTTTGCCTGTTCCTGCCTTTAGGTTCCCATCTAGCTCACCTTGACCCTCAGTACTCCTGCTACCCTGTGTATGGTCCTTGTACATAGTGGAGCAGGGTGGGCATGCAGGGAGCTAGGCTGAGGGGAGGGGAGCCATAGGACAGATACCTGACAATCCTGTGGTTAGCTGAGGTCCATTCTTTACTTCCTGGGCTCCTAGCCTGTCTATGGGAGAGCAATAACAAGATCTGAGTGCAGTGAGCAGCCATTGTCCCAAGCAGTCTGCAATTACTTATGGTTAATTACATGCCTAGTGACACACAAGCAGTTTGTTACATACCTGGGGTGGTCGGGCAGCTTGTCCCCTAATCTGTTATCACATCAGGACAAAGGGGAGGCCACAGTTGAAGGGCAAGCAGAGGCTGCGAGGAGAGTCCCGTGGAGGATCCTGCCCCATTAGGGGCCGTTTAGTTATGCAGAGAAATAACCTCTGATATGAGGGGGACATCAGTGGGGTCAGCTGTCATTCCCAACTCTACTGCCTCAGACACATATACTTTTGCTCTGGTGCTACCTAGAACCATTAGTGTTAAATTTGCTTAGAATATTATTATTTAAAAAGGGGGTATTAATGGAAAACTATTAGGGAAATGCAGAGGCCTGTGTGCATGCCCAGTGGACATCAAATTGTGCCTAGCTGGTCCAGGTCCTTTAGGGACATGGTCAGCAACTGAGGGGAATTGGCACTCCCCTCCCTCCCCCTTGGTTTTGGGCATACCTGCCATGGAGCTCATGGGTGTGCTGAGGTATGAGGGCCACAGGCTGACCAGTGACAACTCCAAGAGTGCTGATTGGCCCACAAGCCACACCGTGTCCCAGTGGGTTCCTGGTTAGTGCTCTTAACAAGTTTCTCTTAGTAGACCGTCACTGAGTACAGGTGGCCTTGAGTGAAGGCATAGAGTCTCTGGATAGCACAGGCCTTGGGAACTAGAAACTGAGAACTTTTTAGAGCTCACCAAATGTTTGATTCATTTTGCTTCATGTTTGTCAGCTGCCTTGCGTTGGGCATCATGAACCCTGCATCATACCTGGGAAACAATAATTCAGAGAGGTGTGGCCTATCACATTAGGGATTTGGAGCCCAGGCTCTGTCTGCACAGTTGCCCTGGGAAATGAAGTGGCTGGTGAAGTGAGAGAAGAAGGGTTGGCCCTCTTCTCTCACCCTCTCACACTGCTGCGTGGTCCCACAGGTGCTGTAAGGACATTTGTCCTTACCTGCTGGCTTCCTCTGTTCTGCAAGGTCAGTTACCCAGCCTTAGGCCACCTGCCATCTTTCAAAATCCAAACCTTAAAGGCTGTACCTTTGTAAAGGAGGAAACAGGCGTCTTCACCAGAAAGGCCTTTGGTCTTTGGGGCATGAGTAGAGAGAGGCCAAGGCCCCCAGTGTTCTCAAAATGCTCCTTCCCGTAAGTCAGCTTCTCTGAGGTGTAGCCCACAGCAGACTTGGAAGAGCCCTGGAGCACAGCTTTACCTGCCCTGCTGGGGACTTGATTTCTTGTTTTTTTCCCCTTTCTCAACTTTTTTTTAAAACATAAATTATTTTGAAACATAACATACATACAGAAAAATGCATGAGTCATAAGCGTGAAGCTCAGTGATTTTTCATGGGCTGAATATGTGGGTAACCAGCATGTAGCCCTGGAGCCCTCTCTTCCCCTGCCTTCCCCAGAGCTGGACATGCATGGGATCCTGACAGGATGTTCTTCTGTGCCTGTTTCTTGTGTTCCACATGATGGGAGTGGGATGGTCCTTGCAGTGGTTGTCTCCATCGATCCTCATTGCTGTGAGCGTTCCATTGAGCAAATGTACCACAGCTTGCTATTGAGGCAGCCGGGTGATTCCCAGTTTGGAGCCATCATGAATAGTGCTGCTCTAAATGGTCTGGGATGTGTCGTTTGGTGTGGGTGCATAAGCATTCCTGGTGGGTCTTCACCTAGCGGGGAATTCTGAGCCTGCATATGCTCAGTTTCCGTAGGCACTGTTGGACTGTCTTACTATGCAGTTTTACCATTTCATGCTCCCACCAGTGACTGGGGGTTTCCATTGGGTCATATCCTCATCAGCACTTGGCATTTTCTGGCTTTTCATTTTAGTCACTCTGGTGGGTGTATGGCAGTGTGACACTGTGGTTTTAATTTCCCTTCCCCTGATGACTATGAAGTTGAATGCTTTTTCTTATGTTTATTATCCTTTTGGATATCTTTTTTTGTGATATACCTCTTTAAGTCTTTTGCCCATTTAAAAAAGTAGGTCTTCTGACTTTTGATTTTTATGAGTTCTTTGTACATTCTGGATTGAAGCCTGTGCTAGATATATACAACTATATCTATATCTGCATATATAGATATACATACACACATTTATTCAATAGTGCCCCCAGGTACAAATATGTCACAGTCACTGGGACACAGCAACGAACAAAACAAAAGTCCTGCCCTCATGGAGCTCAGATTCTCCCTAAAAGAGACTAACAAATAAGGAAGTAGAAAGAATATATCAGACTGCAATAACCATGAAGAGAAACGTTCAGTGGGAGAGGAAGTGCAGGAGTGGAAGATAACACTGTAAATATGTCACTGAGTAGGGGACATATCAGTAAAGACTTAAGGGGAAGAGTCCACAGATACCTGGGGAAGAGCGCTGTCCACAGAGGGAGGATGGGTAGGGCTTGGAATGGGGTCTGGCACAGAGAAAGTGAGTTGGGCAGGGAGTAAGGTGGGAAGTCTCATATGGGGTCAGGTCCACAGGGCCTGGATGGCCATTAGGACTCTGGTTGTTATTCCATTGGGGGTTCTGGGCTGAGGAGGGACAGGACCTGACTCAGGTTTAAGAGGACCCCTCTGTCTACTGTGTCGAAGCAATAATGGTGGAAGGGACACTAATTAGAACCTTGTTACAGTAGGTCCAGCCTCCTCTCCCAGTTTTTCATCTGTTCCAGGTATCTGCACTTGTGACATTACTGACATCCTGGAATGAGGCTTCCCTGTTCTTTGCTCTGCCATCCTCAGAGCATCCTCTCACGGTCATGGGATGGACATACTGTTCCTAGCCTCATGTTCAGCCTCCCAAAAATGGGGCTTCTCTTCCTATAAGCCTCCTCTTTCCAGAAGCCCCCAACAGATGTCCACTGGCCACATCATACTTGGCTCATTCTCCACTTTTTTAAGCTGACTCTGGCAAGGTAATGGGCTCCTGTGTGAGTCGCCAGAGCCCTCCCTGCAAGACCTTGCTCCCTGCTCCCTGCTTTACCCACAGCTTCCAGCAGGGGAACACCCTGGCAGGGATCAACCGTGGCACATCCGTCTCCCTGCATTCTTGGGCGCCAGGAAGGGTGTAGATGCAGTCTAGGTATGCAGATGGATGCTGAGCTCACAACTGTGAGTGAAGGAGAGAGCACCATCCATCTGCGAGGATGCTCCGGTGGCACAGACAATGGGCAGAGGGGCTCTCCTTCCTCCTGGGGAAGCCACTGGGGATGCTGGCAAATTCCATGGGTGAGCACATATAGGAAACAGCTCTGTGACTATATAGGAAGGTGCCTTGGGGCTGCATGTCAGCTCAGCCACCTCCGGCTGTGACATCTAGAGAGGCAGAGGGGAAGGCCTCCTCTGGGTGCAGGTGGCAACAGAAGTGTTAACTACTTACCCCAGAGACAATACTGTGGCCACCTTAGGTCCCAGATGTCCTGCAGGGTTGTAGGGCTGGGCTGAAGATGGCAAGAGTAAGTGCCCGTCAGGCTTCTTCAGACCAAGACCCCAGGACTCATTCTTTCTGGTGTTCTAGAACTGTGTGAAGGGGTGCAGTTGGCCAGGCAGGCCCAGAATCCAAGTGCCCAGATTGGTTCTGGCGTCACAAGTCACCTGCAGAGGTCATTGAGCTTTGCAGCCTCCGGCTGGCCTGAAATGAGATGCAGTAGGGAGAGAAAGATAGTGTGAAAGCTTAGGGGGTTGATGTGCCAGCGGTCTGCAGACCTGGCCATTTCTGCCTGGTGCCCCCACTGCCCACCCATGGAAGCTGTACGAGGCCATGGTTAATGGCAAACTGGAGGAGAGCCAGGTGTCTCATAATGCTGCTGGGCAAAGGGCAGGCTTCGTAGGACACACCTGGAAACTGAAAGGGTCTCCTGGGCCTCTATCCCTTCCTGGCCCTGGGGCTTGCTCATGAGTTCTCCTGGGTTTGTCTCAGCTTCTCTCTAGGCTCTCTATTACAAGAAGCAAGAACAGTCCCTGGTCCCTCAGAATCTCACCCCAGCTCTCTTTCCCAACTCAGCGTCTTGGCTTTCACGTTCCAGATCTCTCAGAGAGGGCAATCTTCAGTCAATCTCTTCCATCCAAATTCTCAGAGGTGGGTTGGGGCCACTGCAGGAACATGGTGGAGGAGGAGACATATCATTGCTTGACAGTATTCCTTCGGAGCGCTGGTGCTCCTGGGGATGGAATGACGCCTCACTTGTGTCATGTGCCAGGCCCGCCCCAAGCCGTGCCTCAGAGTAGTCCTCCCACAAAAGCAGCTGCTGTGTCCCTGTGTTCACTCAAGGAAATGGAAAGACAGAGTTCTGTATGACGCTGGAAGCCAGAGCTATGTGGAGTGAGAGCCCCGTCAGGGGAAGCATTCAAGTCAAACACTGGTCAAGCACCTGCTGTAGCTTTAGTGGACATCTACGATAAAGTGATATTGAGGTGAGGTTGGGGAGGGGGAAGAGAGTCTTGAGGAAGGAGATGGGGGCACAGGGGACTCTCCGACAGCGGGATCTCACCAACATGACCGCTCCCATCCCGCCCTAAGCCCTGATCCACGGCGCCCCTTCGCCTGGTGGCACAGCTCACCTGGCGCACTCAGCACCGACTCCTTGCCAGGGCCGCCCTACTGACAACACGGCCGGTGCAGTGCATTCTGCGCGCCCAACCCTAGTTGCGCAGCTAGCCACCCACAACCCTTGAGCCTTTCCTGCGGCGCCCCCAAGCTGTGCCCCGCCCCGCTACATCTCAGTTCCCCCGGCTCCGCTCGGTCCCCGACCCAGGCTCCGCCCCTTTCCAGGCCTGGCCTCGCAGTTCCCGACCCTGGCCCCGCCCCGGTCCCCCGCGGTCCTTGGGTCCCTGCCTTACTGGGGACTGATTGCCTGCCAGCGGAGGGAGGAGGGAGCGGAGAAGATCCACCGGCGGGTCCAGGTCGGGGGTGGGGCGGATCTCCCACCCGCGAGAAAAGGAGCTGCAGCACGCGGGACGCCTGCGGTGCTGGGGACCCAGCGGGGAGCAGCCAGTCAGGATGTTTCTGGAACCACAGGTAGGGCTACGGTGCGTGACCTGCAGGGCGGTGAGTCCCGCAGGCGGCGACGTGGGGGAGCTCCAGGGCAACCCCTTGATTGCCGCAGGAGCACGGTGTGGGGGGTTTCTGCGCCTCCAAGCTGAGGAAGGAGTGCTGATCTCCTGGGAAGGGGTGCGGCCATCCCGAAAATCTCTGGTCTGTCTCGGGAGAGAACCATTTCCTCTGCGTTGTCTCCACCGGGGCACCTGCTGCCAAGTGGGCAGCGCCCAGGGCTCAGGATGGGTGGGACAGCCCAGGTTGCCACTGCCCTTCCTGACATGCCAGTGATCAACTATAGCTGAGGACACCAGCACACCTGATAGGGACCCCTGGGGTGAACAGGGCCAGGGGAGGAGGCAGGAGACAGTAGCCCGGGCAACAGGGCCCTCAAGAGGCTGGCTGCGCTGCGACTGGCACAGTTAGGCTTGTAAAATGCAAGATGACCCTGGGTCCTTCTCCAGACTTAAGGGCTCAGGACTACCTGTTTGCCTCGGAGGAGGTGCAGGGAGAGGGGGAGGTATGTGATGAAGAGGGCATGTGGGAGGTGTGTATGTGTGATGTATGAGAGAGGGAGAGTATGAAAATGCGGGCATGTTTATATATAGAATGTGTGTAAAAGAGGCAGAGGCGTTTATGGAGGCAGGATTGTGCCTGTGTAAGCCCACAAATACATGTATTTTAGGAGCGTGAAGCTCCAGGGTGGGGCTTCAAGGAGTGTGGGTTCCAGGGTGGGGGGCAGCTTCCTCTCTATTGGAGGGGAAGCCGAAAACATCCTAGAATTAGTCCTGAACATGAGGCAGAGTTGCATTTCCCTGGCTGTTTGTTAAAACCCTCCTTTTGAGATGCACCTGGCAGTAAGATCCAGGTGCAGGACATCCCACAGTTCCAGGCCCCCTTAGCGTGGAGCTGACAGCCCAATGCTGATAGGGGTACCAGAGGAGGGCTTCACTAAGACAAGTAACGACAATCCTGCTCATCCTGGCAAGTAGGGGTCCAATATTTTGATGCCCAGAATACTACCAGTGTGGGAGTGTTGTTTGTACTTTGGGTAGGGTGGTCAAGGGAGGCCTCGGCATGTGTGACCTGTTAATGAAGACCTAATAGAGGGAAGGGAGGGAGATGTGTGGCAGTGGGACCAGAGAGGCACACCAAGAAAAGGTCGGGCAGGGCTTTGAAGAGGAAGCCTCCTGTGTCCAGAGGTCAGACTAGATGTCAGGTGTCAGGAGCAGAGCAGGTGAGGGTAAGAGGACGTTGGGGTCGGAACAGTGGCCCCGGGGCTCAGACTAGGAAGGTAGCAGTGGAGGAAAAGAGAAGGGCCAATTTGAACGTTCTCTGAAGGTAAAGCATGAGGCCTTGCTGATGGCAGAGATGTGGTTCTACAGTTGGAGAGGTGGGCCACTCCACGAAGGAGGAGGCAGAGGTGGGTGGGAGGCAGAGACAATTTGACACCTCTGAGGAGATGTCAACTGGCAGTGGGGCAGGCAGTCTGAAGTTTGAGGGGAGGCCTGGTCTGGAGTGCTAATTTAGAGCCTCAGTTTGCTCAGCCCTGTGGGCCCCTTGCCACCTCCTGGCCTCACTGCCTACACCTGTACCTGCTGGCTCAGGACAGCCTGGCCTTGGGCCCAGCCTGCCCAAGTATGTTGCCTTCATCTTGTTGGGCCTCCTGCTGCAGGGAGAGGAGCTCTTCATGTGAGCTCTACCAGCAGTTGAGAGAGCCCCTGCATCTGGTGTCAACTTGGCTGCTGTGTGCCTTGCAGGCTAGTAGAGGCGCAAGAGCACTGAGGAAAGCACCACCTGCAGGTTGCGTACCCACCAAACATGGGGCCACAGTGGTGCAGTCTTCAAGGGCTGAGCTGTTTGGGAGGCCACTTGGAGGAGAGAGTCACACATTGACTTTGGGATGGGTAGGGTTTGACTTGGGCCCAAGATGAAGCTGCTTGTACCCTCTACACCTCTGGGCTTCTTGGGACTCACTCTCCATGGGAGCTGCTCGTGAGTGATCAGAGGAGGGCCTGGGGTCAGAGGTCTGTTGGCACTGGGGTGTCAGCCAGGAGACCTGTTACACTGCCCTGCTCTTCCTTCTCTAAACCCAGTCCTGGTCATCCTTGGAAGCCCATCTCAGAAATCACCTCCTTCAGGAAGGCTTCCCTGATTTCTCCCTTTAGAATTAGTTATCTTACCCTTGTGCCTTGTCAGCACTCAGCAAAGACCCTTAATCCTACATTGCTTACACTGCATTTGTCTCCCCAGGTAGACATCAAGGTCAATGGGTTTTTTTTATTTCCTAGTAAGAGGCACAGGTCAGCAGGGCCTCATGGATATTTTTTTTTGACTGAATAAGTGAGGGAAAGAACGAGGGAACAAACGTGGGCTGGAAACAGCCCGTGGAGACTGCCTAGTTCTGCCTCCTTGTTTCATACATGGGGAAACAGGCCCATAAGGACCACAGCTTGCCTGAGTTCAATCAGGAGGTCAGGAGTCAGAGCTGGATTCCAGATTAGGATGTTTCCAGGTTCTGAGCTGGCTGGGTTCCAGGACAAGGGGGAGCCCAGAAGCAGACAGACTGCGGTTAGGCTGGAGCTTATGGATGACAGTCAGGGGCCTCTGCTGTGATCCTTTGTTTCTCTCCCCTCTGGAGCCCTGCAGCTCCCAAGTGCTTGGCTCTGTGGCCTTGCAGTCACCAGTGGGTATTTTTTTTTTTCGGACAACCCACTGTCCTGCATCTCAGCTTCCAGCGGAATAACCCTGCCTTTGATGACCCTTTTACACCTGCCTGCCTGACTGGGTCTAAGGCCACGGTATTTCCCAAATGTCAGTGTAGCTGCCCCAGCAGCAGCCTCCTCCTCATCTTGGGGCCTGCTAGTGTGAGTCAGAGGGTCTGAGAAACAGCTTGCGGGTCTTATTTAACCCTCACAAGGTCTCTGCTCCAGTGACACAAGTGGAAGCTGAAGCTCCAGGAGTCTAAGCCTGCAGCAGCACCAGGAGCAGGAGGAGCTCACATTCATTCTGGGACTGGCCGACCCCAAAGCTTGCCCTTCCTTGGGGCACCAGGGCCACATGCAACATTTTTAGAAGAGGGACAGCAAGTTCCTAGAGGAGGCTGGAAACTGGCAGTGTCCAGCCCAGAAGGTGGAATGGTGTGGTGTCATGGGTCAGGAAAGGGGGCTTCAGGCTGGTGGCTGATGGGTGTCAAAGCTGACCCATTTGGGAGAACAAGTCCCTGGCCAATATCTGGGAGACCTGCAGAGCCATGAGGCCCCAGGGCCAGCCCCTGCACAAGTACCTGCTCACACACACCCCTCTCCCACTGCCACTGAAGTGAGCTTCACAGCACCTGCTCCCTGTGGACTGAGTGGGAATGTCTTTGAGGATGGAGACACCTGTACCCAGGGGAGGTAGATAGGTAAGCTATCAATTTTTAAAAATTGTATATTAGACAGTTGATAATTGAACTCTCTTATTAGTTTGAATAGATTTTTAGTTTGGCTTCCTGGAAAACCCAAGAAATTAATCATATTACAGCACATAAGATACATTCTGTTTCTTCATTTCTAATGTATCTTTTTTTATTTTCTTATTGTGATTTCTAAAAGGTGCAAGGCAACATTAAATACTAGTGGTATTGTCTTGGCTTGCTTTTCATTTTAATGACAAGGCCTCTAATGTTTTATTGTTAAGTCCGAATTTGGCCTTAAATTTCAAATAGATATTCTTCTTCATGAACAGTACGCTCCATTTCTACACTAATTGCCAAGAGCGTACACCAAGAATAGATAGTTAATTTCATTGAAGACATTCTTATATTCAGCAAAATCATCAAATTACTTTTCTGTGTTTGGATCTATTAATGTGTTGACTTATTAGCTTTTCTGAGAAAAATGATCCCCATGTACCTGGACTAAATCCCAATTATGCTTTAAAATGCTGCCACATTCATTCTACTGATATGGTGCCTAGGGTATTTTTCATCTATATTCATAGGTAAAAATGTATACATATTTTTCTATTAGGGCATGTATTTGTTACATTTATAAATCATAGTTATGTTAGCTTCATAAAAAGAGTAGGAAAGATTTTCAATTTGAATTATATAGGTGAACTAGTTTAAATATCATGTAAAATTATCGTATTCTCCAAGGATTAAAATAATTCATTTTAGAAACTGTCTTAGTCATGGCTGAGGTTTAGTTGGCTGTCAGCTTACTTAATCTGTACTATGGGTGTTGGACTTCTTGGGTTCTAAACATTTTTATTCTGTTTTGGTTATTTATATTTTCTAGATAATATCTCAGTTCAAAATGCTTTCAGATCTTTTAGCACAGATATACATAACCTACTCTTTTAAAGTTTCTTCTCCATATCTGTAGTTACATTCTCTTTTTCATTTTTTTAAGATGGAAATTATGTTTATTATTATTATTATTATTATTATTACTTATTTTTTATTACGGTGACATTGGTTAATGAAATCCAGTAAGTTTCAGGTGTACAATTCAACAGTAAGGCATATATATATTTACACTATGTGTTCACCTCCCATAGTTAGATTTATTTCTAGCACCATATATTTGACCCATTTTACCCCGTCTACGTCCCCCTTCCCTCCTCCCCTCTGTTAACCACTAGTCTATTGTCCATGTCCATGAGTCTCTGTTTGTCCTGCTCATTTGTTGTTTTTAGGTTTGTATCCCACATATAAATGATATCATGTGGTTTTCAACTTTTTCTGTCTAGCTTATTTTGCTTAGCATGATTATCTCAGGGTCCATCCATGTTGTATTGGTAGTATTTCATCTCTTCTTATGGCTGAGTAATATTCCATTGTATATATGTACCACAGCTTCTTAAGCCAATCATCTATCATGGAGCACTTTGGTTGCTTCCATGTCCTGGCCACCATGAATAATGCTGCTATGAACATCGTTGTGCAAATATCTTTTTGGATATGGATTTTCAAGTATTTGGGGTAAATACTCAGTAGAGGGATTGCTGCATCATATAGTAGATCAATTCTTAGTTTTTCGAGGAACCTTCATACTGTTTTCCATAGTGGCTGTACTAATTTGCAGTCCCACCAGTAGTGTATGAGGATTCCTCTTTCTCCACATCCTTGCCAACATTTGTTATTACTTGTCCTGTTGATTATAGCTATTCTAACAGGTATGAGATAGGAGAAGTGTCTGTTCAGGTCCTCTGCCCATTTTTTGATTGGATCGTTCGTTTTTTTGTTATTGAGTTTTGTTATTGAGTTTTTTTGTTATGAGTTCTTTGTATATTTTGGATATTAGGCCCTTATCAGAGATGTTGCTTGCAAATATATTTTCCCATTTGGATGGTTGTCTCTTTACCTTGTTGATGATTACTTTTGCTGAGCAGAAGCTTTTTAGTTTGATGTAGTCCCATTCATTTATTTTTGCTTTTACTTCTCTTGCCTTTGAGGTCAAATTCATAAAATCCTCTTTAAGTTCAAGGTCCTTGAGTTTAGTTCCTACGTTTCCTTCTATGCAATTTATTGTTTCAGATCTTATATTCAGGTCCTTAACCCATTTTGCATTAATTTTGGTGTGTAGTGATAGACAACAGTCTAGTTTCATTCTTTTGCAAGTGGCTTTCCAGTTTCCTCAGCACTATTTATTGAAAAGGCTTTCCTTTTTCGACTATAGGTTTTGGCTCTTTTGTTGAAAATTATTTGCCCATATAAACATGGGTTTATTTCTGGACTCTTAATTCTGTTCCATTGGTCTGTGTGTCTGTTTTGCTGCCAATACCATGCCATTTTGATTATTGTTATTTTGTAGTATAATTTGAAGTCAGGCAGAGTGATGCCTCTAGCCTCGTTCTTTTTTCTCAGGATAGTTTTGTCTATTCTGGGTCTTTTGTGCTTCCAATCAAATCTGATGATTTTTTGTTCCTTTTCTTTAAAAAAAACAACGGGATTTTGATGGGGATTGCATTAAATCTGTATAATGCTTTAGGTAATATGTTCATTTTAAATATGTTGATTCTTTCAATAGAAGAACAGACTATCTTTCCATTTCTTTGTATCTTCTTCGATTTCTTTTAATAGGGTCTTATAGTTTTCATTATGTAGGTCCTTCACATGTTTAGTTAGATTTATTCCTAGGTATTTTATTCTTTTTGTTGCATTTGTGAAAGGAATTATTTTTTCCACTTCTTTTTCTGACACTTAGAATATAGGAACACTATGGGAAATTTTTTTTGGTTCACCATTTTGAACATTCATTTTGTATCCGGAAACTACTGTATTTGTTTATTGTTTCTAGTAGTGTTCTTGTGGAGTCTTTAGGGTTCTCTATCTCTTCTTAATTCCTAATAGCTGTATTTTTGCATTTCCTTTCTCCCTCTCAGCCTCCTCCCTCACTACCTCCTTCTCTCTTTGCCAGCCTCCTTACTTTCTTCCATCTTTTTGTTGATTAGAATTGCCAGTTTATCTTTTTAATTTGTGTTTTCAAAAAAAAAATCAGCTCTTGACTTTAATCAGCAAACTATACTCTTTTATTAAATCCATTAATTTATCTTTTAGTTATTCCTTCCTCTAGTTTGTTGTACATCTGTTTTGTTTAGAAGCTCTTTTTAGCTTTTTGAATCAAGAATTTATTTCATTGTCATTTTTTCTTGTGTGTGTGTGTGTGTGTGTGTGTGTGTGTGTTTTAAATATATTGAATTCTGTGAATTTTTTCTCTGAGTACAGCTTTGGCCATATCGAATTTTATAAGGAGTTTTCTTATAGGGGTTATTTTTCTGATGTGTCTGTAATTGGAGTTTTGATTGCTTTTAACTCAAATATGATTTAGGAAACTTTTATCAAGTGAATTTATTGAGTGAATTTTTTTTGGTTCACCATTTGTTTATTGTTATTCAGTTGTGAGTCCACATCATTCTGTCACCTGTACATTTCTGCCTGGGGACTCTATCAGGGTTTCATTGGTTCTATGATATATGAACAATGTGAATGTGTAGATGAGCACTCTGATAGAAGAACATGACATTCCATGTTTAAGGCATGGTATTTCATGCCTTTGTCTCTTCACGTTTCCATCCCCCATTTGGAGAGAATGCACGGTAATATTTTCATTCCTTCCTACCACTTGTCTCTTTGGGTATCTACCACTTGTCAGGAAGTATAGAAAATTATAATTGTCCTTCTGCCTGTCTCTCTGGTCCATGCAGAGGAGCTCCCTGCATTGTGCGAGAGCTCTGGGCACAGCAGGGAGCCAGTTCTCAGAATTTGCCTTTCATTTTCAACACTTGGCAGAAAAAAAATAGCCTGCAGGCAGGAGACTTGGGCTGGGTCCCTGGCTCTCCCTTGCCTAACGGACTGTGTGGCCTCAGGCTGTCCTTAGCCTCCTGGGCTGTACCTGGAAAGTGGACGAGAATACTTTGGAGGACGCTGTAGGGGTGTGTAGGATGGCCAGAAGGGGGAAAGTCCTTTGTGAATGTCACTCATTGTCAGTGAGGCTACTGAGTTGTTTCAGGGAGGGCCTGAATTTGAGGCTGCCCAGCACGGGGCCCCTCAGGGATACATGCATGACTGGCCCTCAGACCCTGGCCTGACCCCTAGCATCTCTGAGCCCACTGGCCCCAATCTGCATACTCAAGCAGGTATCTCCTTCTTAGCCAGGCCTCCGCCACCTCACAGGGGCCCTGACCAGCTTCCATGGGCCTTTACCTTCTCCCCTACCTGCCCTAGCCTGTGCAGATGGTCTTAGGTTTGTGTCAGATCATGGTGGTCACACTCACCAGGGTTCAGACCCCAACATCCCTGCTTTGGAGTTATAAGACAGAGGGCTGGTGATTTAAGCCCTTTGGGCCTTTGTTCCTTCGTTTGGAAGATGGGACTATGGCTGCGGTGCCAGCAGCTTATGCTGTGATGTGTGGGTAAGTACACTGCCCCAGGGAGGGACAAAAGTGACTGTGCTGCTGGTACTCCTGGGGGCTGGCCAGGTTCTGGCCACTCGGTTATGAGCCTCAGGACCAGGGGACATGGGGCATGTGGCAGAAAAGCTCCTGTGTACAGAGAATATCCACAGAGAGTGACATAGCGGGTGGGAGATGTATTTGTTGGAGGGTCAAGACACGTGTCCTGGTTCTGTTTCTGAAAGGCTGTGGCCACTGGACAAGGCCATGGCTCTCCGGGCCCAGCAGGGAGCTGGGTGCACTCTCTCTCTACCCTTGTCTAGCACATAGATATCTCTGTTCCTGCAGTGCAGTAAGGTCCCAGGGGCACCACTCTGGGCATCTACCAGGAAGATGACAATTCAAGCAAAAGAAATAGATTTTTATTTGTTTTTAAACACAAAGGGAAAGTATTGCAAAGCCTAATTAGATGTCATTTAAAAATAAAAGAACTATATGTTTTTTTCCATACCCCAGCATCCCCAGGCAGCCTTGTGGGGGTGGGGTGGAAGCTGCCACTCACTCCTGGAAAGGCCTGAGCTATGGCTTCTCTCCCATCCCACCTGTCCACCCAGAGAGGCTCAGCCTCCTTGCCTCTCAAGGACCCCCAAGCTCTGACACAGCCCCCTCGTTTTCTCACTTGCTCACATCCACACCCTGCTGCTCCTCTCATGCTCCCTCTCAGAAACTGGGCTTCTCCCTTACAGGCCAGAGCTCCTGCAACTGTCCCGCACTCTGATCAGCAGCAGTCTTAAGCGGATGCCCCATATATCAAGAGAATCCCAGAGGAGCAATTTCACTTGAGATGGGCATCTGCACCCAGTCTCCCAGTCCCACCTCTGAGGCACCTTGAGAGGACTTGTAGAAATGTCAGGACTAGCTCTCAAGTTTATCTCAGTTTACACACTCTTTAGTCCAAGACTGTGTTCAGCTTAGCATCCAGGAAGGAGTCTGAGTTGCCTGTTCATGTGTGAGTGCTGGGTAACCCCTGTGGAAACCGATGGAATTGGCCCAAGAGGAAGGAAGCCAAAGGAGATGGGGGTGGGGAGGCCCAAGGCATTCTCCTCCATCCTTGAGGGCCCTGAATGGGAAGCCAGTGTGCCAGATGCCTGCCCTGTGGAAAGGGCAGGAATTCTCTGAAATCCTACCTGTTTGAACTCAGCCTATCCAGTCTCAATAATGGGATAGTTATTGGTAGACAATGACATTTTGTTCCCTGAGCAGCCACAGAAGAAGCTGACTGGACAGAAAGGGAGAAAAGAAGGAGGAAAAGAGAAGAGGAAAACCCCTGGACTTGGCAGAATTTATATTTAAGGAGTGTGAAGAGGAGATGACAGAATTCTTTCAGTCAATGCAAATCATATTTGGAAATAGGAAGGAATTCAGAAGAAGGAACATGAATCACATGTCTGTAACAAAGCTTTAATTATCAGCATCACTCTGGGTTGGGCCTTTGTCAAGGAGGTCTCGCCAGGTGAGGTACTGCATGACTCTGGTTCGCATGGCAGTGGCCTGCTGGCTGGAGTATGTCTTACAGCTCAGAGGGCACACAAGGGTGAATATGGCCTTTCTCATGGCATCTGTGAATATGATTTCTTTTTTTTTTATGCCAGTTTATTTATTTTTTCATAATATATATACATAATTTTTTTAACATTTTATTTTTTAATTTTTCTCCCTTCACCCTCCCCCATCTCTTCTGGTAACCAGTAGTCCATTGTGCATGTCCATGAGTCTCTGTTTGTCCCGTTCATTTGTTACTTTTAGGTTTATAGCCCACATTTGTGATATCATGTGATTTTCAAGGTTTCTGTCTGGCTAATTTTACTTAGTATGATTATTTCAAGGTCCATCCATGTTGTTGCAAATGGCAGTATTTCATCTCTTCTTATGGCTGAGTAATATTCCATTGTGTGTGTGGTGTGTGTGTATGTATGTATGTGTGTGTGTGTATATATATATATATATATATATATATATATATACACACACACATACATATACTTTAGCCAATCATCTATCGTAGGACACTTTGGTTGCTTCCATGTCCTGGCCACCATGAATAATGCTGCTATGAACATCGTTGTGCAAATATCTTTTCGGATATGGGTTTTCAAGTATTTGGGGTAAATACACAATAGAGGGATTGCTGGATCATATGGTAGATCAATTCTTAGTTTTTTGAGGAAACTCCATACTGTTTTCCATAGTGGCTGTACTAATTTGCAGTCCCTACAGCAGTGTCTGAGAGTTCCTTTTTCTCTGCATCCTCTCCAACATTTGTTATCACTTGTCCTGTTGATTATAGCTATTCTAACAGGTGTGAGATGGTATCTCATTGTGGTTGTGATTTGCATTTCCCTAATAGCTAGCGATGTTGAGCATCTTTTCATATATTTGTTGACCATTTGTATGTCCTCTAGGGAGAAGTGTCTGTCCAGGTCCACTGCCCATTTTTTGATTGGATCATTTGTTTTGTTGTTGTTATTGAGTTGTATGAGTTCTTTGTATATTTTGGATATTAGGCCCTTATCGGAGGTGTTGCTTGCAAATATATTTTCCCATTTGGATGATTGTCTCTTTACCTTGTTGATGATTACTTTTGCTGAACAGAAGCTTTTTAGTTTGATGTAGTCCCATTCATTTATTTTTGGTTTTACTTCCCTTGCCTTTGAGGTCAAATTCCTAAAATCCTCTTTAAGTCCAAGGTCCTTGAGTTTAGTTCTTATGTTTCTTTCTATGCATTTTACTGTTTCAGATCTTATATTCAGGTCCTTAATCCATTTTGAGTTAATTTTGGTGTGTGGTGATAGATTTTGAAGGTGACTTTCCAGTTGTGAATATGATTTCTTGAAGCTTGGTTTAATGCCCACTGGGCTAGGAGGATGCAGAGATGGGAGCTGCAGGGATGGGGCCAGCCGTGTCCTCCCAAGGACTTCTCTGCTGGAAAGTCCACAGGGGTGCAGAGGGAGGAGGGTGAGGGTTAAAGAGGCCTGTCCACAGAAGTCTGTTGCCCCCTGTCACTCCCCGCCCTTGGTGGGCCCAAGCAGCCACCCTTAGGCCAGAGCCAGCTCTGGGCCCCACATGTCAATATAGGGTAGTACAACCAGGTCATGGATTTGCCTGCCTAGAAGCAAGAGGCCGCTTTTCTCCATTTTCTCTCTGTCTGTGGAGGGCCACATTGACTGTGCTGGGTATGGGGAAGTGAGAGGGGCCCCAGAGGGGGAATAAGGGCAAAAGGCAGCACCAGCCCTATAATCTGTATCTATGAAGGCAGCAGGTAACTTTGCGAAGTGCCCATCAGTATCCTGCAGTTCTGATGCCACCCAAACTAGCAGATACTAAGCATGTCCTGAGCATGGTGGCCTCATGCTTTCTCACTGCCACTTGTGAAACAGGTGCTGGAGGTGCGGTCTTGCAGAGTAGGGTCCTGGTTCCCAGCTTATAATGTGGCCAGGCCTCAAATCCAGCCTACTGGACTCCCAGCCCATGCTTGCTGCCAAACCCTGAGTATTTGTGGCATGTGGCACCAGCAGATAGGACCAGGGCTCTCTGGAGCTGAAGGGAGACACATTTCAGCTCAAATTTAGGATCAACTGAGAGCTGGGGTTTAGGGAGGGGAAGGACACCCCCCGCCCCTAGAAGGTAGCTTCCTGCTTATACCTTTCTGTTTCTGGAGGAGGGTCATTGGGGTTGGGCCCTTCCTTCACTGTGGGTGGAAAAGCCAGAGGTGGATGGGCAGCAGAGCTCTGGGAAGTGGGTCCCTTGTGGCCAAGGATCCAAGCACCTGAGCTAGAGGGCGGACAGGTCTGGGCCACCCTGGGGGCAGATGCAAGGTCTGGTTTGCTGGGGCCTGGCTTCTGGAACCTCTTAGGCCCACTGGAATCTCTGGAAATGGTGATGAGATAAGCTCTAAGACTCTAAAATAGGTGTTACTCAAGTGTGCAGATGACACCCAGAGGGCCTGACCACTGGCAGGTCACTGGGCAAGTGTCACCTGGCCCTAGGTGGGGATTGGAGTCCAGGGACCACAGTCACAACTCCAAAAAAATCATAGGTTCTGGAGTAGAGACGGGAGGGGGTATAGAGTGAGGGAAGGAGAGACAATGGGCTCATCACAACAACAGTATTAAAGAAGGGGAGAGGAAGGAGGACTAGAAAAGGGAAGTGGGCTACACTTGGTGTGGCACCCCTGTGCCTTTCCAGCTGGAGGCCTTGGTGCCTGCTGCCCTTAGTGACCCTTGGCTGCCCCACAGGTGGGGGTGCACCCCTGCCTCTCACCCTCCCCCAGCACCCTGAAATGCAGATGAGATCCTGAGAGGCCATAGTGAAGTGACCTGTCCACTGCTGGCCCATTATTTTTTGCTGCATTTTCTGGTCTGGGAACCCAGTTGGGGAACAGCAGGATTGGAGGATGGAAGATTAAGTGAGATGGTAGGGGTAACTAAAGAGGTGCAGCTGCCTTTGCCACCTGACCTCTCCTGTTTGGGGTGGGGGGTGCACGGTGAGGCCTCATTCTTGCCATGTGCAGCAAGAGAGAGGAGGCCCAAGACACTGGCTTGCACCTCATGGCACACAAAATACAGACACAATACACTGCCATTTGTCCCCCGTGTCTCCCTGAGCCTCTATCCAAACCAAGAGGCCTCCTGGAACCCTCCTCACTCCCCTCCGTGATGGGTGGCAGAGCTAGTAGGTGAAGCAGCTCACCCAGTAAATACTTAGCTTTCTACTCCTCCCCTCTCCAAATGAGCAGACTCTTACTTATAATTTAGAGTCACAGGTTCCAGAGAGTCAAAGCCACTTTTAGCATCCTGATGGCCTTCGCCTGGCAGGAGAAGCCGTCTCCCACCCCTCCTGCCCTCAGGTAGTGTGACTAAAGAGGATCCAAAGGTTAAGCCCAAATCCTCACTGATGCAGAGGACCCCCTAAAGTTTCCAAAAGGTTTTGCATTTGCTCTAGGAATCCTGAAAATGTGGTGGGGATGGGAGCCATACGTTTAAACAAACGTTTCATTTACAAATTTGATTTGACTTGCAACTTCCTACTTAGAGTTCTCTGCTGTGTAAAGTGAGGACTTCCTCTACTAACTCCTCTCCCCAGATTGCCCTCCAAGGCCTTCCAGATCTTTAGAGAGCCTCCTGGATATGAGCTTCATCCAGGAAGTCTTGGCCTGGGGAGCCCATCTGGAGACCCCTGCAGGCCTGGGACTGGGTTGTGCTGGAGGAGGACAGGGAGGGCACCTCCCAATTCCCCTCTTACCAGGAGCTTAGGGATGTCAGGGAAGGGTCCCCATGTGTCTGACTTCAGGGGCTAGGGTACATTATGGGGCAGTCTAGCACAAATCCATGTTTAGCAGGGCTGACACAGATAATTAGGATTGTTTGGGAGTTAGTGAGCTCATAAGAGGTACTCCAAGGGAGACTTTCCCTAGAGCAAATGGGATGGAAGGCTCACAGGTTTTGGGACCTGACAGCCTTGGCATCAGCCCCTCCCTCTGCTCACAGTACTCTTCCTTTTCCATAAGTCTCCTTCAAGTGTGCTCAGATCGCACCTCCTCTGAGAGGCCAGTTTTCCTACTTCTTCTTCCAGAGCACTGATACCCTTCTAACCCATAATATCACAGGGGCTTACCTGTGTGGTCATTGTGCATGCCAGCCATAGCCTGCTCCTGTGGAGGCTGAGCAGTGTCTAGGCGGGTCCTTGTAACATTTGTGAATGAATGAATCAGTTAATGAATGGGCAAGGAGTTTGTGCTCTGTGGAGCACCCCACCTGCTGCTCTACACCAGTGCACATGACTTCAGAGAACCAGTCAGCCTTCAGAAGGGTGATGGGGTCCATTTGCTGATGAGGCAGGTCTGGCCTCAGCTGCCTGGACTCACATGGCACTGGCCTGGTCTAACTAAGCAGCATGGTTTTCTCCCTAGTCTTGGCCTCTGAGTGCTGATGGGGCTCCTGCCCAGCTCTCCGCCAGGACTGGATTTTTCTAGAACTGGATGAAACCTGAGACAGCTCCACAAATGCACCCATTCTGAAATCTCTACCGAAGTCCCTCTTAGTTAAGTGGCCCGCCAAAGTGGGGACACAGGGCTGGCACCTTGCTCCCTCCAGGAGCACTTTCTCTCTCCCAGCCAACAGAAAGGGAGACTGACAAGAAGTGTAATTTGCAGTAGCTAATTGTGATGCCCTGCAGCTTGCTGAGCTAAAAATAGTCTCCATTTTTGTTGAGTAGGTTAAAAAATAGAAGCCTGTGTGTATGCTGTCTCAGAAAGAAGCACCCCATGCAAAGCCTAGCAGGAATGGGGCTGCTGGCTCTTCTCCTCCACGTGAAGGCAGATTCCTGGGGACTAATGCAGGATGGGCCCAGTGGACCATTTTTGTCTCAGTTATCCAGGAAGCTGGGATTTTTCTTGTCCATGGGTGAGCTCTGGGAGCCCCTCCATCCCTGGAATCATATACAGAATGCCCTTGGAAAATGTGTTTCTTTGTGTGTGCCGGGTGAGGGCCTTTGCCTTCATCTGATGCTCAGAGAGGGTCATGTCCAGCCAGGGACAATGATGAGGAGAAATGACAGTCCTGAGAAAGAGCAGGGCTGTGCGACAAACAGATCTGGGCAGACCTATCACCACTGCTGCCTGAGCAACCTTATGCCAGTCCTTATCTGAGAAATGGGCATCTCTGCGCTGTCCCCTGGGTTAGGGGGGTTGCATCAAGTGAGATGAGATGTGTAATGCCTAGCACACACTGGGCTCCAGCTTCTGATGATAAACATGTAAAGTATAACAAGACTAGTCAAAACCTTTACCTGCTTTTACATTTCTCAGAAATTTCCAGAATTGCAGACTCCAGGATCTGGAAGGAGTCCTAAAATTGTGACTGTGCCCTGGGAACCTGCCCTAGACAACTCCTCCCCTTCACAGTTGAATGGAGATCTGATACCATTTCTGTTCAGCTGTGCAGGAGACTGTCCTGTTCCCAGGCTGTGGTCCCCATTGTCAGTTCGGACAGAGTTGGTTGTGTCTGAGGCCAGCCAGTTATCACTGGTGCCACCTTCCAGTGTTTCTCCTTTAGGCCTTCTGTACTGAGAAATGTGCTTCATTCAGACATGTCGGGGTGGGACAGGGAATGTTTATTGAGCCCTGTCTCCCCTCTCCCAGAACGTGCCCTGAGCTAGTATTGGGAGCAGTTCACCGGGCATCAGAGGCCTGGAGGCCCAAGGGGGCCTGATGGGGCAGGCAGCGGCCTCTCCCATGTGAGTCCTGAAGGACAAGGTGCTGGTCCCAACTGACTGTCCTGAGTCCCTTCCTCCTCTCCCTACCCCTACCATCCTGCCCACAGCAAGCTGGAGGACCACAGGTTCTGCTCTCGGGAAGGGACCTTGAGCACTGGGAGGTAGGAGATGAGGGCTCCTATGAGAGCAGACTCTGGGCATGGGACACCCCAGGAAGGGTGCAAGACTGCCCCGGACAGCTGTGAGCATGACAGCTCTGCACACAGATACCGAAGTAATTGGATGTTTCTCTAGAGTCGCCATCATTTGTATTCTTTACCCAAATACTGTTTGTGACAACTTCAGCTATGGAAGTCATTTGTGAGACCATAGGGTGATGTTAGGCCTTCCCCCGGGCCTTTTTGGACCTCTCAGTACAAGAAGCAGGAAAAGCACTCGGGAAAGGATATAACCCTTACACAGGCTGGACAAGTGTGAGTGCACATGAAGAATTGTGAAGAGTAGCAACAGGGGCCTTTGGGTGCTCACAGCAGCCTCTGACTGCCATAGTGAGGCTGGTGGCCCTGGTAACAGAGAGATCTGGGCCTCTGTCATGGCTGCAGCTCCCTGGGACCAGAGGGCTCCTGGGATAATGGAGTAGGGTGCATGGTTTCTGAAGACCATCTCAGATGCAACCTGAGTTTGTAAGTAGAGGGACGGTGCCCAGGTCACAAAAGATGTACACGTGTATGTGTGTGCAGGGCTGCCCCTCCCAGAGTATGTGTCCGGCTTTGATACCCTCCTCTCTATTTTGTTGCCTGATGGGGGGCATGACCCCTCACAGCACTAGTTTACTGGGGCCACATCAGAAAGCACAGTAGCAGGGAGTGGCCCTCAAATCTCTAGTTAAATTCTCTTGACAAGGCTGCAAAAGGGAATTTCTTTCATAATCTTCTGCGAACAGTTCCTAAGACTCTCATTTGCCATCTCTCCCAGGATTTCTCAGGGCACTGGGGCTGCCTAAGTTCCCTCCTCTTACTCTCTCAAAAACCCCAGAAGTTTCTCATACCGTGGCTGCCCCCACTATGCTTCCCTCTTCTCCTCTGGGCCCCTCAGTCCAGTCAGCTTCCACGCTCTTGATGCTTTGGTGCAGTGTGTTTCTTAGAAGGTGTGCATGTGTGCACTGTGTGCACACTATGTGTGTGCTGTGTGCATGCTGTGTGTGCACACCGTATGTGTATTCTCTGTATGTGCTGTGTATGTGTGTATGTGCCATGCGTGTCAGCACACTGTGTATCCATTCACTGTGTGCTGTGTGTGTGCATGCTGTGTATGTGTGCACTGTGTATCCTGTGAAGCTGCATGCCATGTGTATATGGTGTATGCATGTGCTGTATGTGGACATGGTGTATGTGTGCTGTGTATATATCTGCACTATGTATACATGTGTGCATTGTGTGCTGTGTGTGCCTGTTCTGTGTATGTATATGTGCTGTGTATAAGCTCTCTGTGCACTGTGCATGTGTACATGCTGTGTATTTGTGCATTGTGTGCACTGTGTGTGCACACTGTGTGCTGTGTGTGAGCTGTGTATGTGTGCACACTGTGTGTGTGCTGTGTCTGTACTGTGCCTGTATGTGTACATGTTGTGTGTGTGTGTCACTGTGTGCATTAGTGTACATGCTGTGCTTGTGTATGTGCGCCGTGTATGTGTATTCATGTGTACAGGATGTGGGCAGCTGCAATTACTCAGAAGCTAAAGTTTTTGGCTGAGTCCTCACAAAGGGCCTCTGACCTGAGTTGCATTGACTCAGAACTCCAGACCGTATGCCCTGGAGAGGACCCAGGGATCAAGGACCATGAAATAGTCCCTCAGCTGGGCTGAGCAGAGCCTGGAGAATGGTGTTTACTTCTGTACCAACTCGTCACTGTGTGAGCACTTGTTTTGGGCTGGAAGCTGCATGCCATGTATTCTTCTCTCCTACACTCCCATACCCATGTGTGAAGTTCAGGGATCAGTGTCCCTGTCTGACAAATGTGGCCATCAACATGTGTTGATTCTAGATGTGGGAAGGAGTACAGAAACAAGATAATGGCTGCTCTCCTCTCAGCCCAGCTTTTCTAGAGATCAGAGGCTGAGACAAAGTTCACGTGTGAGCACTTTGTTGAGGAGTGTGGTCCATGGAAGCAGAAGGGAAGAGGGAGAGTGCGTAGATGGAGAAGCCTGACAGGACTTGAGACTGTCTGTGGAGAGACTCTGTGAAGCTTTTGTTCATCAGGCGTGAGGAAGTAGAATTTACTTTCTGGCCCCCGTGTCCCATTGACCTACATTGGGTCCAGGTGTTATCTGGTCCCACACTACTTCTAGGTTGTGCACATGGACTGGATGGATCCACAGAGTACACACCAGAGCAGGAAGGGTGTGTGGCCTGCTGGTGGCCGTGAGGCCCTAGGTCAGGCCATAGGTTAGATGTGGTGGCTGCAGTGCTAGGCTACTCGGGGGGCAGTGCTGGGCTACTCGGGTGGCACTGAGGCACAGATGTGGGTGGCACATGACAACATCTTGTTCAGCTCCCAGGACATGACCACATTAGCTTCTGTTTTCTCATCTAATCCTCACCACAGCCCTGCAAGAAAGGAAGGGCAAGAAACTATACACCCAGTCTCAGATTCAGAGCCTTCTCCATGGGGTTGAAACCATGTGTGTCTCCTGACTCTATCTGGATTCTCTCACTGAAGTTCCAGACACAGAGCTGACACACAAGAAAGGACTTTGCAGTGTGGATGGATGGCTACGAGTTGGAGTGCAGACAGCGTGAAAGGAATGGAGTTGAGGGAGCCCTGGGGTGTCCCAAGGTTGAGTCACTTGTGCTGGACAACAGAGGGAGGAGCAGGCATGAGCCCTGAAGCAGGGGCAGCTGCAGGGCCCCAATGCAGCCACTTCATTCTCTGGGGAGCTACTGGAGATATGCCAGGTGGAATACCTCAGCCCAGCCTGGCAGGCCAGGACAGCCTATGATCAGGCAGAGTGGTAAGGGAGCCCTGGAAGTGAGTGGAAAGATGGAGAGGGCAACAATGCAGTTGCAAGAAGGTCCCATGCCTTGTTGCTTTGCCCACCTGGCCTACTGCACCTGTAGCCAGCCCAATGAACAGTACTGGTGGCAGCTCATTAAGGCAGGTGGCAAAGGGTCCCTCAGACACAGCCTGTGCCAGGGCAGCCTTCCCTCCTTGCCCCCAAACTACCGCAGGATCCCAGAGTGTGCTCTGCCCTGATAGGGGCAATGAGTGTGGCCTTTTCATCTAACACCCAGG
Source organism: Pteropus medius (assembly GCF_902729225.1). Lineage (NCBI taxonomy): Eukaryota > Metazoa > Chordata > Mammalia > Chiroptera > Pteropodidae > Pteropus > Pteropus medius. The sequence goes on along the minus strand of NW_024341756.1, from coordinate 948,625 downwards.
TACCCCTTGAGACTTGACCAGGAGGATACAAGGAGGACCACTTTCCTTAATAGTGCTCCCAGAGAGCCAAGTAAACCTAGGTGTGAAACAGGAAAGCACTGTCACATAACCACTGCCTCGAAACTTGGAGCTTTCTTCCAAGCTGGCAGGAGGGCCCCTCCCTCCTGCATTTGGGCATCTGGGTACCTGGGCCTGCTCTTGCACCACCTGGCCCTGAGTGGGAGGTGGGAAGCTTGCAAGGCCTGCCTTCTAGTAGAGGGTTATTCACTTTCACCTTCCTGACTATGAGCCAGTTGTGTCTTTAATTAGAAGGTGCTTGCTTTCCTACTTGAACAGAGGGGGAGCTGCAGGCAGTCAGAGGAGGTAGACTGGATGCAAGTCTGACCCCCCTCTTTCCCAAAGGGCTGGTACTTTGTCCAGGCCAGCCCCAGCTGACTTGGAGCAGAGGCATTGGTCACTCGGGCTCCATCTTGGGCCCTACAGAAGCAGGCGCAGAAAGCTGGCCCACCCTCTGTCTTCCCCATCCATCGGGCCTGGCCTCAGAAGACTTCCCGAGCTCTCCAACGATTGTGTGCATCCTCCAGATAGGTCTGGATGCAGCCAGGAGCCACTGAGGCAAGAGAGAGGCTCCCTATGCTTCCTACTTCCAATTTCACTTGGTAAACCTTGAAAAATGCCAATGCCCAGGCTTTACGCCATGCCAGTTAAATCGGAATCATGGGGGTGGAAGCTGGTCAAAGTGTTTTTTTTAACTCCCCAGGTGATTCTGGTGAGAATCACAGCTGAGAAGCACTGATCAAGTGAAGCCAGGTCTGCCCACCTGCAGGCTAAACCTCTCAAAGGGACAAACATGTCCCTGGAAAATGGGCTTGATCCACCCAGCATACCTAGGCTGGAAATCAAGGTACTGCATTTAAACAGTGGATCAGGTGATAGCACTGCTGGTTGGGGCCCCACTTGGAGCCCCAAAGCTTTAGAAGAGGATTTAAAACTCCAGAGAATAGTGAATTCTGACTCAGAAGGTGCAAGTCTCTGGTGATGCTGTGGCTTTGGGGCTGCACTTGCTTTGGATATCCGACAGGGTCTGGCTCTCTGGGGCCTCTGGGGGCTTATGTGTCTAGAGAAATCCAGTGCTTCTGTGTCCTGGGCACTCCTCATGGTCTGAGGGGGATGCTGAGCAAGCACGTCTGTGGGAGTTGGCTTCCGAGGGTGGTGACACCATGTCTAGTGTGCAGCATTTTCCAAAGTGAGCCTCTGAGCCTCATTTAATCCTCTCAGCAAGGCTCTGAAGTAGTGCTCTCTGTACGCATGGTACAGTTGAGAAAATTAGGGTTCCTAGTGGTTGAGGATTCTGATGAAGCCACAAGTGGCAGAGCCAGGCTCTAACTCAGGCCTCCCTGGCCACCTTTGCTGTGGTCTTGGCACAGCTGCAATCTAGCTGTGTGACCTGGGGCACTTAGCCTCTCTGTGCCTTGTCTTTATCTGCAACATTTGGAAAATAATGGCATCTCTTGTGGGGTTAATATGAGGATTAATGAGATGATTCAGCTCTTGCATTAGTGTCACTGATGGTGTGTATGAAGTACCCATGACAGCCAGAAGGAGGGCCTGGCAGAGGCATCTTTAATGCTTCACGGCCTCATTCTTCTCTTACAGGAAACTATGCCCCAGACATCTGTCCTCTTCTCCAGCATACTCAGGCCCAGCTGTAGTGGACAGGTGCAGCCCAGCATGGGGGAGCGAGGAGGTGGGGCCAGCAGCTCCAGGGACCTCATCTTCCAGGATGGATGCCTCATCTCTGGATCCTTGGAGGCCTTGATAGAACACCTAGTCCCCACAGTGGACTATTACCCTGATGTGAGTGCTTGGGTCTGGAGAAAGGTGTGGGCTCCAGAGAAGGCTGTTTCTGGGATGGTGGGAGGGGGAGCAGATAGAGATGAATGGAGTAGCAGGGAAGGGGCAGGGTGGGCCAGGGGGGAGTCATTTCCCTGTGCCCTCCAGGTGGGTGGAAGATGGCCCTGGTGGCACAAGAAAGAGAACACGAGGGGCTGGGACAAGGGTCTGAGTTCTGGGCAGGGTCCTGGGGGAGGAATAAAAGTCTAAAGGGCCAGACCAGCACCACAGAGTCCTGGTGAGGGCCCGCCCTGCACAGGTCCTGTTCCTAAGCCAGAAAGTTTGCTTTGTGCATGAACCACTGCCACGCCTGCCAGCATGTGGAGCCTAGGACAAATCATGCCCACACGAGCACAGCTAGCCTTCACCTACAATCCAGATGCCCCCTCTTCACCTCAAGAAGACACGAGCACATTTTTGGAACAGAGAAAAAGAGTTCTCTTGTCATATGTGGCTTCTCTTCTGCAGTAGTGGCTCTAGGTCCTTTCGAGAGCAGAGCTTCACAGGCCCTCACAGTGCCCACTCCATCCCCAGTACAGAGCTGGGCTCCCTGGCCTCCATGAGTGAGACACCACTGAGGGACAGTGGGGGAGGAATTGCTCCTCTCTGCCCTCCAGCTTTTATGTGATGATGCTGGAGGGTCAACTAAGCTTCTGGGACTTCCTGGCCCACCCAACATATCAGGACTCCTCCGTCCTTCCTGGGCTCTGTCTACTCTTCCTCTTCCCACCCCATAAACCCTCTCAGGACCTGTCTGGGGCTTCTCCCTGCCATCGTTCAGCTCAGTTCATGAGGAGCCCTCCATGCCTTCAGCACAAAGCCCAGTGATGAGAGTCGATGGATGTGGGACAGGGGCCCTGGCGAGGCAGGTGGGGACAAAGCCCTCAGCTGGTTAGTGATTGTACAGGGGCTAGCAATAGTCCCTGATGCTGGTACAGGGTCCAAGAAGGCCTAGCCCTGCCCCATAGATAAGCTGGTGAGGATCTGGAGATGAAAGATGCTTGGAGCTTGGCCCAGGGAGCATCATGGTCTGAGCACCAGGCTCATACAGGCCCGGAGCTTCCTGCCAAACATACAAGGATGGGTTAGTGCCCATTGCAGGGTAGGACAGAGAGTGGGGAGAAGCCCAGCAAAGCAAGACTGCTGGAAGCTGAGCTCATCTAGGAGGCCTCTGTGAGCCACTGCGACGTGGGGTTGATCTGTGCCTTGCAAGTTGGGCAGGATTCAGGTGACAGTGAGAGAGAAGAAGGGCATTCATGGTGTAGTAAACCATGCAAAAACCATGACTACTGCATGGTGATGTTGGGGTTGGAAGGCAGTAGGGTGACGTGTAGCAGCAGGCTGTGAGTGTACCTGGGGGCCACGCCAGGCCTGACTCATGCTTTGCCCTCTGTTCCTTTTCTTCTTTTTTTCTTTTCTTCAGAAGACATACATCTTCACATTTCTCTTGAGCTCTCGGGTCTTCATCCCACCTCATGACCTGCTGGCCCGTGTGGGGCAGATCTGCCTGGAGCAGAGGCAGCAGCTGGAGGCCGGGTCTGAGAAGGTACATGCATGCTGATCAGATGGTGCCTGTCTCCATGCCTCTGGCTACCCATCCCGTTTCTGCTCAGAATAAGCAGATAGGACAGTGTCTAGCTGAGCCTGGCCTGGGGCCCTTCCTGATGGCGGTAGGTCTGCTGGTCTCTGCCCTCCTGGCACATCTGGGGTATGGCTCCCCTCCCATGATGCTGAAAGTAACTGCTGTTGGTGGGCACTTACACCCCCTCCCAAGGAAGGGCCCCAGTGGACAGCTCCACCAGCTTTCCTGGTCAGTGCCAAGAACCCCAAAATAGAGGCCTGGCTGTAGCTGGTGGAAAAGAAGCCAATGGGGCATGAGTCACTGCCTCCTCTAAGTGGGTCAGGTGGCAGCACTCTCAGGCTGGCACCTGTTCATTAGAGCTTTCAGTAACTCAGACAGGGCTGTTTGCCACTGTTGTCTCTTCTGTTTGAGCCAGGCTTTGGGCAGTTAGGATGGTCAAGAAACCACAGCTCTACCCTGAGGCCCTGGGGCAGGGACTTGGGGTGAGGTTTTAGAAGCCAAGGGTCTGGTAGAGAAGAAAGGGTGGTGGGCATGCTGTCAAAGAGCTGGCAGAGCCTAGTTCGGGCTGTAGCAGAGCATGGCCTGTCCCCATTTACTGATGACCTTCCCCTCCACTTTCCTTCTGTGAGGCTGGGCCCTGAAGGTTTGCAGCAAAGGCCTGTGAATGCCATGTCTGCTCAGAGTCTCCTCTCCAGAGGGGCTTTCCCAGGGTGCCACAGGGCAGGGATGCAACAGGCACTGACTACAATCTGGAAAGACTCTGGAGGGGCAAGTGGAAATAAATCAGAGTGGGGTGAGTGGGGGGGCTGAAGGTCAGCATGGGGACAGTAGCAGCCTGGAGTGAGCCTGCTAGCCTGTGTCCATGGTGACATGCACAGCTGGGCCACTGAGGAAGGAACACAAGGCTCTGGTTCATGCTGCATGTGGGTGTTGTAGGCATCTGAGGGAAGGTCAGCAAAGCCTTCTGGGTTGCCCATGCACTGGATTCTGGCCAGAAGCAGTGGCTGCAGGAATGCAGGGCCATCTGAGAGAGGCTCTGCCAGATATGGGAAGCCATCACTAAAGGACCGGCTAGGGGCATGGGACAACTTGAGTCAGGTCGGTTGGAGGCAAAAGAGGGGCGCAGGAAGATGCAGGACTGAGGGATGGTTCCTCCAGGAGCTTGGCTTTGAAAGCAGTCATGGCCACCCAGTGGGTGAGATGGTCCAGGGTGGGCAAGCATGGACAGGTGAGCAGGGTAGGGAAAGGAGGAGCAGTGGGGGCGCAGGAGGCGCAGGTGGCAGGGGGTGAGGGGGCAAGGTTCGTGTGGGCATTTGGGGGGATGCTCTGGCATTTCCTCCTCTCTCCTCCTGGACTGTGCATGTGTGTAAGCCTGGAACTACAGCAAGAGTGCCAGGACCACCTTTAATGACACAAAGTGGGGAGGAAGGCATCTCCACGGGTCTGTGCCCCTTCCCAGCACTTGCCAACCTGCTTTAATAGAAAGGGGACAGGCAAGAGCCTCTCCTTTATTACTAATGAATTTTCTTGGTTTTCACTTGTTTTATTTTATCAATAACTTCTAATTACAGCAAATGAAACTAGTTTTCTATGCCATGGTAGTGTTGGGGCAAGGTTTTTGAAAATGAATTTATTTAAGTGAAAAAGAGCTGACTTAAGGGTGTCAATCCTTAAGTTGGCGCCAATTTTATACCAACAAGAACTCCCAATTTGGGGTGCAGTGAAAAAGGAACTTTATTTAGTGCAAATGCTCAATTATGAAATGGCATGGCTGTGAGAACAGCTCGGCAGTGTTACAGCTCATTTATGAAACAGCACAGCTGTGAGGCAGCCCTGGGACAAAGCAGCCCCGGGGTGAGGTTCTTCTCTGACTACACAACTCTGCTCCATGCCACCTGCTCTTGTGAGAAGTCTTAGGTCTTTCAACCACAGCAGGAGAAACCCAGTCTTTAGTTTTCGGTGAAAAGAGAAAGTGCACTCTCCAAGCACAAGGGGAGCTGACTTATATATGGACAGAAGTTCTGCTCCTGGTTCCGGATCGGTTTGTCCTCATGCAAAACCTCGAAGTTTGAGTGGTCCAAAAAGCACTGTCCTGATTGGTCGGAATGGAGCTGTTCTGGCTGGTGGGTAAAGATGCTAATGAGGATATAGTGACACAGCTCTGATTGGAGGGGAAAGTGCCAATCTTATTGGTTGAAGTACAATGCAGACACTCCTTTCCAAGGGTTGGCTCTGCTGGCAGGAACACAGGACAGGCAGGTAGTTCAATGCAGACTTCTCCCTGACGTGTGGCTTTTGCAAGGGGCCTCTGTTTAGAAAAGGCTGCAAGTCTGTCTTTTTAAAATTTGAACCCAGTTAGCCACCAGGAGTCCTTCTTGGTAAGTATCTTCTTTCTCAGGGTCTACAGGGGGAATATGAAAGAGAGCAGGTATGACAAAACTGAAGGTGGACTGTTTAGGGGTTGTCCCCGCCCATCAGCCCTGCTCCAGCACAGAGTCAGGGCATAGGTGCTGGAGGGTTGGTATACCATTTGTCATCCCGTTACTCACTCTGGTGGGTCAGGCTTCACTCTGTGCCCTGCCACCCTAGGCCAAGCTGAAATCCTTCTCTGCTAAGATTGTACAGCTGCTAAAGGAGTGGACAGAGGCCTTCCCCTACGACTTCCAGGATGAGAAGGCCATGGCTGAACTGAAGGCTATCACCTACCGGCTCACACAGTGTGAGGAGGTAGGGTCCTCCCTCAACTCTTGATATGTGTGTGAGGGGGGGTCTACTCACACAGGGGGTGGGGTCCTTAGGGACAGCTCTGTATGTGGTCCTCTTCTCTATCACTCCTCCATGAAGACTGCTGGGTGGCTCCATTTGGCTATCTCCCCTACCTTGGCAAGTAATAGGCCAGACTGGCCCTTGGCACCATCTGCATGCAGGAAACCTTGAGCAGTAGGGCTAGATCTCACCCTGAGAATGTGGAATGATCCCAGGCCCCACCCTCTTCTGGACCTTGGATAGGTGAAGTGGGGGCATCTAGTGAGAGAGGTAAGAAGCTGTTTGGTTCCCGGTCTGTTCTTGGCCTTCAATGGAATTGGGAACCTGGAGAGCCAAGAGGGAGCCTGGGCTGGCTGTGCCTCAGTAATGGAAGTGCTCCATGTGCTCAGCAGCTCCTATCTGGCCAGAGGGCTTAGAAAGCCCAGGGAGAGCTTTGAGAGGGGCCAGGGCTGCCCGCACCCAGGGAATGAAGGCTCCTGGCCCCAGAGGAATCCCTTCGGGATGCCTTCATCCCTATTATGGGCTTCTCTTGCTGTAGGATGGCCCTAAGAAGTAGCTTAGCTGCCGCCTCTGCCTCCAGTAAAGTCACACTTTTCAGATCCAGAAGCCTAGCTCTGGCCCTGCTCTGGTTCTCAGATTCCTTCTTCATAGGACAGCCCACTAAGCCACCCTCTTTAGCAGGCCTCAGAGGAGCCCACACTATACTCCATTGTGTTAGGTCCAAGTGCTAATGGCAGGTTTGGGTAGGGCATATGCCCTCAAAGTCAGGCATGGCCCTGGAGATGAGATGGGTGTCTCCACGGAGGTGGTAGTCTTGCCACTAGCCTGCACTGGCAACTTCATCCCTCCCTCACCCCTACAGGAGAATGGCACAGTGAAGAAGGCCATCACCCAAATGATGCAGAGCCTGCTGCTATCCCTGGCTGCCCGGAGCCAGCTTCAGGAGCTTCGGGAGAAGCTCCGCTCGCCAGCTCTGGACAAAGGGCCTGTCCTCAAGGCCAAGCCACCAGCCACTCAGAAGGATATCCTGGGCATGTGCTGTGACCCCCTGGTGCTGGCCCAGCAGCTGACTCATATCGAGCTGGTCAGTGCTACAGTTTGCCTGCCCAGGGTACGGCTGGGGTTACATTACTCATGCTCACCTAGGGCCACTGGACCCCTGGCCTCTTTCTCAACATAGTGCTGCAGGGCCTCCCTGGCTGAGCCGACTAGGGTATTAGGTGAAGTCTACTTGCTAGCCCTGACCACTGTCTCTGGCTGGTGTGTGTCTACTTGAGCAGCAGGTTTCTCTGTGCCTGGTGCCTGGTTCCCTAGGTTCACCGCAGCCCTGTGTTCATGGAAGGGGCTGGGACCATGAGAACCAAAGTAGCCCCAGGAAGGAAGTGAGGGGCTTCAATGGTGAGAGTCAGTTAGCCAACTCTGTCACCTCGTCCTGCCTGTGCCCTGGGCTGAGAAGGTCCCCTGCACACCCTGAGGCTTCCACCTCACCTCCTTTCAGCCCTGTCCTCTCCTCTCTAAGTGTGTGTGTGTGTGTGTGTGTGTGTGTGTGTGGCGGGGAGGGCTTCCAGACTCTTTGTGGTGGGGGTGGGGTGGGGTGGGGCGGGGGTGGGTGTGTTGGGCAGGGCCTGCCCACTGGCTAGGTGCTCTAATCAAGGAGGGGCCATGGTGCCCACGTGCAGACAGGTCCTGACTGCTTCTGTGAACATGCCCTCTACCCCGAGTGTGGGGCTTGTCCAAGGATAGCAGGCTTAGCACTCCTCTTCTGCTGTTTCCTTATCCCACCCCAGGAGAGGGTTTGCAGCATTCACTCCGAGGACCTGATGCAGATCATCAGTCACGTGGACTCTCGAGACAATCACAGGGTGAGGGGCTGTGGCCTGAGGGTAGGCTTGGCACTTACACCCCATGCAGGGTAGGTGGGGTCCTGACCCAGCACACCTGAGCACCTCTGGAGAGTCTGGCCTCCTGATGCCTCCTGGTGCCTGTTCCAGGGTGTCAGCGGATAGCCATGTAAGATGATGCATACTTGGAGGGGGCCCAGCATTCTCAGGGCCATGGACAACCAACCTGGCCTCCAGATCTAGCCCTGGGCATCTTGGAGACCCAGGCTAGCCAAGGGGATCTGTCTAGTTGCCTCTATCCCAACATAACTTTCAGTTTTCTCCCCTGGCTCCTCAGTTCTGGGGACAGGGCTGGGCAGCACCCGCTGGCAGGGTCCTTGGGCTTCTTGTGACCTGCTGTGTCCCCCCCAGTGCCGAGGGGACCTGACCAAAACCTACAGCCTGGAGGCCTACGACAATTGGTTCAACTGTCTCAGCATGCTAGTGGCCACCGAGGTGTGCCGGGTAAGCACTGCACAGTGGACATGGGCAGGGTGATGCCATCTCCTAGCCAATCCCATGGTGCTGCCTGAGGCATCCTCAGATGCTTCTGCTCCCTCAGATGTTGAAACTTTGAAAGTAGGGATAGGAAGCCTCCATTGCCAGGGCCTTGGAGGTGCCTTCTTGCCCCCATGTCCAACAGTGATGCCTTAAATTACAACCAAGACTCATTCATGTAGTGCACCTTGTGGCCAGCATGGTCTGTGAGCTCACTTGGGGTCCCTCAGCCCTCTCTACCTGCCCTCTTCCTCTGCCTAGAATCAGAGATACCACAGTTGCATTTCCTCCCTCTGTAGCCTGCCAGCATCCCCCTTCCCTGGCAGCTCTGTGGGTCCTGGGCTAATACCAACCTGGTGTCCTTCAGGGATTGGTAGTAGAGGGGATGACCCCTTGTGGGGCTCACACTGAGGCCACTGGCCCCCCTTCAGGTCGTGAAGAAAAAGCATCGGACCCGCATGCTGGAGTTCTTCATCGATGTGGCCCGGGAGTGCTTCAACATCGGAAACTTCAACTCCATGATGGCTATCATCTGTGAGTGTCTGGGCCTGGGGCTCCCCACCCAGCTTCTGCATGCCTCCCCCCGCCACCCGACCTTACCTGCTGACCTTTGCAGCTGGCATGAACCTCAGTCCTGTGGCGCGGCTGAAGAAAACATGGTCCAAAGTCAAGACAGCCAAGTTCGATGTCTTGGAGGTAGGCACCCAGCCTCATCCTGTGTTGAGAGGGTGGGCCTCCCATTGCACTCTGTTCCTCGCTCAGGACTTTCCTACAGTGCTGGAGCGTATTGAGCAGGCCTGACCTGACCACCCTGGTAAGGCAAGTGGCCTGAGCTGTCCTCAGCCCTCACTTTAGTCAGATCTAGCATCGCCCAAAGCAAGCTCTGGGGAGTAGTTAGTAAAGAGTTTGGCAAAAGTGGGCCTATGAGCCCTGCATTGGGTGATGCTGACTAAGCAGAGACAAGCCTGTCCCTGGCCCAACTTTTCATGGTCCTGGATCATCTGGGTGACCCAGAGCCTGACAGGTAAGTTCACTCACAGCCTTTTCTGGATGCATTTGATCACAGAATCCATTTTTTGAAAACATGTATGTCTTGTGTAGTTGATCAGATTTGGAAGATGTCGGTCTAAGCAGAGGGGCTAAGGAAGGATTTGAAAGGAAGTTTTGAAAGGGAAGAGGTGTGTGAGGGCTGCAAGACCTCTATGGCTTTCCCAGTGGTGCTGAGACTCAAACCTGGAAGGCTTTGGCCCTGTGCTCAGCTAGGTACCTCTGAGCTTCCCTCCCTGGTGCTCACATCTGGAAAGGAGGCCTTTTCTGGTGATAGTCTGAGGCACCCAGAAGGGAACTGCCTTCCCTATCATCTGTTTACTCACTCTGCTCCACGAAGGGTGTAGGGGTAGCACTGCCTACGTGTCCCCATCCTCCTTCCTGTCTACCTACAGCACCACATGGACCCATCAAGCAACTTCTGCAACTATCGCACAGCCCTGCAGGGGGCCACACAGAGGTCCCAGATGGCCAACAGCAACCGAGAGAAGATTGTCATCCCTGTATTCAACCTTTTTATTAAGGACATCTACTTCCTCCATAAAATCCACACCAACCACCTGCCCAATGGGCACATTAACTTCAAGGTGAGCTTAGCCCCACTGCGGTGCAAGGGGAGGGGGCCAGGATGTCCTAGCACAGGGCCAGGCAGCCCTTGCAGCTTTGCCCAAGGGCAGGTAGAATCTATCCATGTCAAGAGAGTGGCAAGGTGTGGCTCTGTAGCAAAAAGGTCTTTAGAACTGAAAGTTCCAAAGTGGGTCATTTGACCTCCAGGTATGAGTTTATCCCTGTCCTTTTGGGTGGCTGGTCTGATTAGAGGGTTTGGAGCCACAGGGAACCTGCATTTGAAGCAGGACTGGGCCCTGCACTGAGAGAAAGGGGTCTTGACTGAGTACAGGAAAGAATTCAAGCCCACACCAGAGTTAGAGTTAAAAAGAAAGTTTATTAGAGAAGGGGTAATGCTCCATAGACAGAGTGGTCTCTTCTCAGAGACAAAGAGTAAGAGAGGCTGAGAGAGACTCAGAGGGCCAGAGATGATAGAGAGAGGGAGTTGGAGACAATGAGAGGGACAGAGAAAAAGACAGGAACTGAAAAAAGACAGCGAGAGGGACCCTGAGTGTTCTGGGAATTCAGTCTATATATATATCATTCTGAGTTTCTATGAATTACTTTGTTTACCCATTTTCCTTTAATGGTATGGATATACAGTGTGAAAGGATAAGAGTATATGTAGCATGAAAAGGTAAGAATATGTAGCATGAAAGGTCTGCTGGCAATTCTCAGCCTTTGGTTTTAGCCGTAGGGAATGAATGGTTGTGTTTATTTTGTGTAGGGTGTGACTTAAAGACTTGTTTTTCTGCTTTCTCTTCCTGATGTGGGGAAATGGTTTGTTAGCAATCCCAGGAGAAATCTTCCTTTGTTCTGTAGTTTTCCTCATGGTCTGGCCTTAGGGTTGATCAGAACATTGCAGTCTCTTAAATATAGCTTGATTTAACATTTACTTCTCTTGCCTCCTTCCTATATTATATTTACCCAGGATCCTGGTCCCAGCACTGACCTCACCAGGGAGACAAAGAAGGGGATACCACTGAGGGTTTGGTAATCTAAGGCTTTAGACAAAGGGAACTCAGGCAGGGAGGAAGAGGCAGCAAAATTCCAGGTGGAAGTGAAGTCTTGTCTGGCTAAGGGCAGGAGGTTAGAACAAAGGTGATTGGAGAGGTGTATGGGGAGCTAGGTTGTCCAGTGCTCACCTCATACAGGTAAGGGGTGGGAGACAGTTATAGATACCCACAGAAGCCCCCAAATGAGATCATGGCACATTCTGGTTGGTGGTACTGTGCTGGTTTTGGCTAGGATGCCTGCTGGAGCCTGGGGTCACAGATGGGGCCCTATGGGGTCCCTGCACAGGGGAGGCACAGACCTTGCTGCCAGCCTGATGCCTGGGCAGAGGGCAGGACAGTGTGTCCTCTGGGATACAGGCTGGCTCTGACATTGCATAAAGTGCTTCCATGGCTATGAAGTCAGCTGTGCAGGGCCACTGTCCCATCTTGATAGGACCAGGGAAGTGAGCAGCAGACTGAGACCAGAATCTATATCCCCTGCCCCTGACCAGACTTCTAGCTTAAGATGACAAGTGAACATCGAATTTGTCTTCTGCCCTTTCAGAAATTTTGGGAGATTTCCAGATTGATCCATGAGTTCATGACATGGACACAGGTAGAGTGTCCCTTTGAGAAGGACAAGAAGATTCAGAGTTACCTGCTCACGGCACCCATCTACAGCGAGGAAGGTGAGGCTGCGTCTGCACAGCAGCAGCCCCCTCCCTCTTGTCCAGGGCCCATGTGCCCTCTTGGGGTCACCCTGGGGGATGGGCCTGATTGTTAACCCTGTGCTACACAGGGGAGGCAGGGGTGAGTACATGAGGGTGGGTTGTGGGCAGATGACAGATAAAGGAGGATAAAAGCAAGAAGAGACCAGGCTTCATTGGTCACTTGAGAGAGCCAAAACAGGGTCGGGCCAGTGCTGCAGAACGAGGCACCTTCTCAGAATCCCCGAGCAAGTGGCTGGGAGCCCTAGGCCTGATGTGGTCTGGAACCTCACATCGCAGAGACCTATGGATAAGCCCAGGCTGGAGGTCACGGTCTCCTTGGTCCAAGAGTTCCTTCTTGGCCTAGCTACACCCCTATTGTGAAGTTTTAAAAGGGATAATTGGCATGATAGGCAGGCTAACTACAAGTAGACATGGATTCTGATGGTCTTCCCTGTCTCTCAGCACTCTTCATTGCCTCCTTTGAAAGTGAAGGTCCAGAGAACCATATGGAAAAGGATAGCTGGAAGACTCTCAGGTAGGAGAACTAAAGGGACAGTCCTGCAGGCCTCCAAGACCAGCCCCATGCAAGGAAGGGAGAGGGCTGCGGGGAGATATCTGCCCTTTCGAAAGGCAGCCGGGGGAGAAGGGCAACCCTGGTGCAGCTGCCAGTTAGAGGGAGGCTGAGGACTTGGGGTTTGAATGTCCCCACTGCCCTTTGCTTGCTCAGGGGAAGGGCCTGCTGGTGTCTGACCATTTCCTTGTGCCCTGTCCATCTTTAGGACCACTCTCCTTAACAGAGCCTGAAGATGTGGATGCCGCCTGCAGACACGGGATGAAGCACACACGTGAATCGTGTTTTAATCTTCATATGGGTTGAGATGTGGTGGCCTCACTGGTTGAGGTCTATTTTGTATATAACTTTTATGGGATAAAATGGTAATTATTTCATGTATCAACCTTTGGCACAAAGTTTTTTGTTTATTTTAAATAACAGGGCAGGGCCCTGGTTTGGGGAGGGATAGGGAAAGAGTATCATGGGAGATGACATCCATGATAACATCTCATTCTAATGAAATGTAGATTTTTATTTTCTGCTTTTGATTATATTCACATTGTAGGAAAAAATATATATATAGATATAAAAATCAACTAAAACCAATGTGAGCCCTGCCTGCTTGGATGCCCTTCTAGCCCTCTGTCTCTGATGTCGGGGCTAGTGCCTTAGAGGGTACTGGGGAGCTCTTTCTCATTCTGCTCTAGCCTGCACCCAGCAGTGCCATGGGAGGCACTGGGAAAACTGGGCCCTAAACTACAGGAGCCTGCCCTCAAAACATGGGCCACTAAGGTTCCAGGTTCCAACAAGGCCTGAGAGGCCAGGTGGTCTTATTTGCGTACTTTTGGAAGTGAACCTTTAAATATGCGCTTTCCAAAGTTTACATTTTCCTTTTACTTTATCAGGGATTTATGGGGTTGGGAGGGGCAGAGGGACACCTGACAGCATATTTTCTGTTGGAATATGTCTGGCAAGTCTTTCTTCAACTACATTTTAGGAAAAGAGGATATCTAAAATAATGTAAGGTGGGAGGAGTTGTGGAATTGTCGGTTTTCCAGGCTGTGACTGAAAGACACATTTACCTGTAATGAATAACATACAAAGTAGACTTGAGAATGGAGACATTTAAGCTGTTTTTGAAACCCAGCTACAAAGTGAAAAGAAGCAACTCATAAGCCAGTATTCCAGTGGACAGCCACCTCCTCCCCTCTGGGTGGCGGCTTCTCTAAGGGAATCTGAAACAGAAAATGAGCCAGGCCAGTAACTGCTGGAGCCCATGCACATATAACTGCTCGACGTTTGGAGGTATTTTCCACTCCCAAACTCGAGCACACTCATTTTCTGACTTCCTGGCTGTGACCGCCCTGTTCTCTTGAAAGGGGAAGGTGGGCCATCCACACTGACTCCATCTCCCTTACGGGGGGCTTTGCACAAGCAGATTGGGAACTACTTACCCTTGTCTCACTTCACACGCCTGTCTTCTGCAGAAGTCTGCAGTTGGAAGGCCTGGTGAGGATGGGCCAGTTAGTTCCTAATTCCCACAGCTCCAGAAGAGCCTGGAGATGTGAAGGCGAGGCTTTAGGAAGGAGGTGGCTCTGTGAGCCTCTGCTGATGTTATCTTCAGCCCTGGGTAGAACAAGAATATTTACACTGTATTGTCACAGTGTTTTTGCACTTTTCAGACATTCTAGATAGTACATATTGTCTATTGATAGTACATATTACTTTGTTTATGTATTTGAGATAAAGAAAGGCTTAAAACTTGAGAGTATATATTTGGAATACAATATTAGAACATTTTCTGTATGTGCATTAAGGAGCTTTCCCATCACGTACACTTCACTGGGTCCTCAATTTTAGTACCCACCTGATAGTGTCTGCGTTTGACACTTTATTTTCCCAATTGGATACATTTCCTGTGATGTTTTGGTATTTTGAGATGAACTGTGAATATAAAGCTGTACTGTAACGCAGGAATGTCAGTGTTGGTGTGACTGGATGTATTTGCATCAATAAAAGAACACATTGCTCCCTTCGCGTGCCTGCTTTCTGTGCATAGCCAGCGAGGCCGGACGGCTCTGCTGCTAGCGGAGGACAAGATTTCCAGGGCCCACTGTGGCCTTTCAAAGGAGCTCTCACCTACACAACACATTCTGACAAAAGGCATTTTCAAATAAATATAAAACAAGGCAGAGTTGTACAGGCAGTGTATTTCAAAGTAAGATCCAAAAAGATGTCAGTGCTTATATTACATGGTCATGTATGTTTGGGAAACCTAACTCAAACATGATGGTAAAGGTTCCTTTACTGTAGGACTCATCAGAACCTTCAATGTCCATAGGGACTGTGGGTCTCTCCCAGGGTGGGGGAAGCTGGAGGGCACCTACTGGCATTTTTCTGCAGGGCACTTTGCCAAGCACAGTTCTAGATAGGACTTTTTCTGTTGTAATGAGTCCCATTCAAGAGCACTAAAGAAAAGGGATTTGTGGAGGGGCACACAAGGGCTTGTGGAACTGAAAGGAATGAGACACTAGAATCGTAGGCAAACTCCCACTTGCTTCTCTCCAGCCTGTCCCAGGGCTTCCCTATTAACAGTGCCCGGGCCCGGGCCCCATGAGGTTCACTGGTCACAGCTTGCCAAACCTTACTCTGCTTTTTCAGAGCTCATTCAGCCCATTTTTAATGTGTTTAGTGTCTGTCATACCCATTGGACCCATTAGCACTGCCCAAGAGAAAACTTTCTGCAGTGATGGAATGTTCTGTATCTGCACTGTCCAGTATAGTAGCTGTTAGTTACATATAGATATTGAGCAATGAAATGAAGCCAGTCTGACTGAGGGTGTTAAGTTTAAATAGCTAGTGGTCACTGTGTTGGATAGACGGCTGCACCCTTCCCCCAGTGCCTCATGGAGTGGACAACATGAAATAGGTGCTCAGGTGCTTGTGGAGCAAATGAGGACACCTGTGAGGATGTGAGTTTTGGATAAATTACGCCACTTTTTAGGTCTTTAAATTCAATGGCATTCTTAAT
This sequence comes from Pteropus medius, assembly GCF_902729225.1. Classification (NCBI taxonomy): domain Eukaryota; kingdom Metazoa; phylum Chordata; class Mammalia; order Chiroptera; family Pteropodidae; genus Pteropus; species Pteropus medius. Next base: position 933,064 of record NW_024341756.1, on the reverse strand, counting down.
TTCCTGATTAAATTTTGGAAGTTTCTACGTACTTCATCTGAGAAGGGACAGCACAGTTTTGGTCTGTATTGGACATGGAGCTTGAGCTGGGAGTGGACAGTGAGCTCGCCTGGCTAGCTGGCACTCTCCCCTTCACCCATGGGGTAGTCCCTCCAGGGCACTGCTTCTCAAGGTATGGGTCCCAGACCAGCAGCAGCAGCACTGGGAACTTGTTCAGAATTTATGCTCAGGGCCCCACCTGAGTACACCTGCTGAATGGGAAACATGGAGTCCAGGCAAGTTTGAGAAGCTCTTCCGGCAGGTAAGATCCTGTAGGAGTTGGCTTGTGCTTACCCTCATAGCCCACCTCTCCCAGGTACACTTTACCTCTCAGGCTAGTAAACTCAAACACACCATACTCTTGCACCTCCTCTAATACATGTGCCATCTCATTCACAAACACACACATTCTTGGAGAGCCTCCTCACATCTTCCTGGTGTGTGGCCAGTGACCAGCATGGTGTGCAGTTCCTACCACCACGTGAGTGAATGTTACCTTTCACTTCACACACACATTTCAGGAACAAATCTCCATTACAGATCAGAAGATAAGCTAAGGATCTCTAATAAGGCCATAGAAACTTCTGTGATAAAACTAAGACTATTTGTGAAATATACACCTACTACACCTATACGTAAAATGTATGTTATATTCTTCAGGGAGGCAAGACAGGATAAGCATAAGAGGATTTAAGTTCTAGTTTCCAATTCCTAGCTGGGTACCCTTGGACAACCTTACACATATTTTTACTGTCCAGATAATTATTTTTAATGAACAATCGAAGTTCTCTTTAAAATTCAGCACATAGTAAACAGTAAAATAATTAGCTAAGAGGAACTGAATCCATTCTAATAAACTGCATTTTTTTTTTTTAAGTAGCTAAACTAAGAATACTTAGACATAGGCCAACTCAGTCATCCATTCAATCTACTTTCATTCCAGAAGGCATATGAATACATTGAAGACCTTTCATGAGCAGAATACCCAAGGTAGAGTGTTCTTACTAGGTTACTGATGAAAAACTGTCAGGTGGCTGATGAAATAACTGGGTGAGCCTAGGACCCCCTTTTCATCCTGATAGTTTAACATTCCTTGCTTATATATTGCAGATTGATACTTAATGGTCTTTACTGAATGAAAATTTTAGTATCAAAACTAATACACTAATTACAGCACATTCTGGTCTGTTTTTATGTAACTAGACAAAGTTTGTAATTAAAGTTCAGTGATGGGTCTTTACTGCACAGAGCTAACCAAATGGATATATTTAGTGTTAGCTATTTTTATTCTTTTTCTTTATGGTTTAGAACTGTCTAATGTAGAATTGAGACTTTAAAAAAAAGATTTTTATTAAAATATAACTAACATACAATATTGTATTAGTTTCAGGTGTACACCATAGTTATTCAACATATATCTAAAGAAGTGATCATCGTAAGTCTAGGAACCGTCTGACACTGTACAACACTATCAAAATATTATTGACTATATTCCCTATGCTATATATCACATCTCCATGGCGCAGTTTTATACCTGAAAGTCTGAACGTCTTACTCTCCTTCACCCATTTCTCCTCCTTTTTGATATTTCAATTACAGTTGACATTCAATACTATTTTATATTAGTTTCAGGTGTAAAGCATAGTGGTTAGATATTTATATAATTAATGAAGTGATCCCCCTGACTAATCTAGTAGCCACCTGACACTATCCACAGTTATTACCATATTATCATATTATCGACTATATTTCCTATGCTTTTCATTACATTCCCATGACTATTTCATAACTACCAATTTGTACTTCTTTTTATAGTTCTTTTTTTTTTAGTTTTTTTTCTGACTTTATTGAAATAGACAATTAGTTGCTTGTATTCACATTGTACAATTCAATGAGTTTTTTTCAATTATAGTTGGTATACAATAATATATTAGTTTCAGTTGTACAGTATAGTTATATAACTCAAAAGTGATTACCCCAATCTAGTACCCCGCTTACCCCTACATATTTATTACATTATTAACTATTTTCCTTATGCTACATTTTATATCTCCATGTCTATTTTATAACTATCTATTTGTACTTAATACCTTTGCCTTTTTACAGTGTCCCCACCAAACTCCTCTCATCTAGTAGCTCTAAAAATATTCTCTATAAGTTTGTTTCCATTTTTGTTGTTGTAGTTGTTTATTTTATTCTTTAGATTCTACATGTACGTGAAAACATGTGGTATTTGTCTTTCTCTATCTGACTTACTTCAATGCAATACCCTCTAAATCCATCAAAGCAATATCTTTCCCATCCCTTTCCTTTTAGTCTTTGTGTGTCTTTTAATCTGAAGAGAGTCTCTTAAAAGCAACATATGTAGGGGGCTTGTTTTCTTATCCATTCAGCTACCCTATCTTTTGGTTGGAGCACTTAATTCTTTTCCATTTGAAGTATTTGTTGATAGGAATGTAGTTATTACCATTCTTTATTCATGTTTTTGATACATGTTTTTTCTTGTTAAAGTTAGTTTATTTTTATCTGGGAAGCTCTTTACCTATCCTTCCACTCTAAATGATAGCTTTGCTGGATAAAAAATTCATGGTTGTAAATCCTGAGTTTTCATCACTTTGAATATTTTGTGCCAAGCCCTTCTGACCTGAATAGTTTCTTCTGAGAAATGAGCTGCCAGTATTATGGGTGCACCTTTGTAGGTAATTAACTGCTTTTCTCTTGTTGCTTTTAAGACTCTCTTTGTATTTAACCTTTGGCATTTTAATTATGTCTTGGTGTGGGCCTCTTTGGTTCATCTTTTTTGGGACTCTTTGAGCTTCCTGGGGTTGTATGTCTATTTCCTTTGCCAGGTTAGGGAATTTTTCCATCATTATTTCTTCAAATAGCTCTTCAACTTCTTGTTCCCTTTCGGTATCTCTATGATCCGGATGTTTTTACATTTAATTTTGTCCCATAGACTCCTTAATTATTACTATAGTCTTGGCTTCTATTTTCTTGCCATTCTGATTGGGTGTCCTTGGCTTCCCCATCCTCTTTGATCCTCTTTCTTTATCCACTCTGTTGATGCCCTCTATTCTCTTCATTTCAGATAATGTGTTCTTCATTTCTGACTGGTTCCCTTTTATAATTTCCATTTCCATTTTTATGTTTTTTTTTTTTTTAATCTCTTTGTTAAAGTTCTCACCGGGTTCATCTACACTTCCCCTAAGTTCACTGAACATCTTTATAACCAGTGTTTCAAACTCTGGTTCTATTAGATTGCTTGACTCTATTGTCCCTGGATCTCTGTTCTGTTCTCTCAGACGGCTTCTGTTTCTTTGTCTTCCCATTTTGGCTGCCTTTCTGTGTCTGTTTCTATGTACTAAGCAAAGTTCCTAAGTCTCCCAGTATTATTAGTGTGGCTTTGTGTAGTAGGTGTCCAGTGGTCCTGAGAGGGCTTCAACTGCAGACCAGGTTTAGTCCTAGCCTGGGGCCACCTATTAAGAGTCAGCAAAGAATCCACAGATGCTGTGCTTACAGTTCCCTTAAGAGGCCATGCCAGAAACCAAGGCCAGTTGCCACAAGTGTGGGTCTTAAGATTGGCTCAGTAAGGAGCACCGAACTCACAAGGATACACCTGAATGTGTCTTGGGTGGGGCCACAAGTTGGGGGAGGCAGAGTTTCACAGAATCCTCTGGGCAGAGCGATCTCTGTTACCCAGCTGGATGACATCTCAGCTATGGCAGTGCTGCACACACACTGGGAGCGGGGAGGGCACAACAAAGAAACAATGTATACCACCAGAACTTCTGCCCAGGAGAAGAGCCTCGCCTCCAGCCTTTGCTCCATAAACTCAGTGTCCCCCTATAAGTTCCTGGTGCCCCAAAAGCAGCCCACTCGGTGCTGGTGCTCAGAGCCAGCAGGTTTGTCACCATGAAAATCTGGTCGTGGACACGTCTTCTTTAAGAGGCGTCTGTAGCTGCCATAGCCTCTGTCCCACCAGCCACTTGGGCAAGGCAAGCCTCACATCTTCACCTCCTCCTCCCTTCTACCATTGCAGGTTGATTAATTATTTCTCTCCCTAGTTGTAATGCTTCTGTTCATCTAGTTCCCAGGCGACTTTGCTTGCTGTTTTCTCCATATTTCTGTCCCAACTTTGATGTAGTCACAAGAGGGATGAACAAAGCCTCTATCTTCTATACCACTTTTTGCTGTCTCAATTTGTTCTTCTTAATCCCTTATGTTTTTCATCCTACCCTCTAAGGCCTTCCCATCTGGTAACCAACAGTTTGTTTTCTGCATCTATGAATCTGTTTCTGTTTTGTTTATTGTGTTATTTAGATTCAACACATAAGAGGGATCATACGGTATTTGTCTGTCTGACATTTTTTTTTTTAACTTAGACTAATACCCTCCTGGTCCATCCAATGTTAAAATTTCATTCCTTTTTATGGCTGAGTAATATTCTATTGTATATATGTACCATAACTTCTTTATCCAATCATCTACTGCTGGAACTTAGGTTGCTTCCATAATTTTGATACAGTAAATGATGCTGCAATGAAAATAGGGATGCATATATTTTTCCTAATTAACGTTTTGAATTTCTACAGGTAAATACCCAGAAGTGTAATTGCTGGGTCATATGGTAGTTCTATTTGTAATTTTTTCACAGCAGCTGCATCAATTTGCAATCCCACCAATAGTGAATGAGAGTTCCCTTTTCTGCATATTCACACCAACACTTGTTTGTTGATTTACTGATGATGGCCATACTGACAGGTGTGAGGTGATCTCATTGCGGTTTTAATTTGCATTTCTCTAGTGATTAGTGATGTCGAGCATCTTTTCATATATCTATTGGACATCTGTATATTCTCTTTGGAGAAATGTCTATTCAGATCCTCTGACCATTTTTTAATTGAAGTTTTTTGGGAGTGTACAGTTGCATGAATTCTTTTTTAAAAACTATTTATTCATTTATTCATTGATTGATTGATTGGTTAACAAAAGCCAATAACTTTCAGCTATACACTTAAACAGTAAGGCATATATATATATATTTACACTGTGTATTCACCTCCCATAGTTAGATTTATTTCTATCACCACATATTTGACCCAGTTTACCCCAACTACCTCCCCCCACTCACCTACTTGTTAACCACTAGTGTACACTAAATACATTAGTGTAACCATGTCCATGAGTCTCTGTTTGTCCCGTTCATTTGTTACTTTTAGGTTTATAGCCCACATTTGTGATATCATGTGATTTTCAAGGTTTCTGTCTGGCTAATTTTACTTAGTATGATTATTTCAAGGTCCATCCATGTTGTTGCAAATGGCAGTATTTCATCTCTTCTTATGGCTGAGTAATATTCCATTGTGTGTGTGGTGTGTGTGTATGTATGTATGTGTGTGTGTGTATATATATATATATATATATATATATATATATACACACACACATACATATACTTTAGCCAATCATCTATCGTAGGACACTTTGGTTGCTTCCATGTCCTGGCCACCATGAATAATGCTGCTATGAACATCGTTGTGCAAATATCTTTTCGGATATGGGTTTTCAAGTATTTGGGGTAAATACACAATAGAGGGATTGCTGGATCATATGGTAGATCAATTCTTAGTTTTTTGAGGAAACTCCATACTGTTTTCCATAGTGGCTGTACTAATTTGCAGTCCCTACAGCAGTGTCTGAGAGTTCCTTTTTCTCTGCATCCTCTCCAACATTTGTTATCACTTGTCCTGTTGATTATAGCTATTCTAACAGGTGTGAGATGGTATCTCATTGTGGTTGTGATTTGCATTTCCCTAATAGCTAGCGATGTTGAGCATCTTTTCATATATTTGTTGACCATTTGTATGTCCTCTAGGGAGAAGTGTCTGTCCAGGTCCACTGCCCATTTTTTGATTGGATCATTTGTTTTGTTGTTGTTATTGAGTTGTATGAGTTCTTTGTATATTTTGGATATTAGGCCCTTATCGGAGGTGTTGCTTGCAAATATATTTTCCCATTTGGATGGTTGTCTCTTTACCTTGTTGATGATTACTTTTGCTGAGCAGAAGCTTTTTAGTTTGATGTGGTCCTATTTGTTTATTTTTGGTTTTACTTCCCTTGCCTTTGAGGTCAAATTCATAAAATCCTCTTTAAGTCCAAGGTCCTTGAGTTTAGTTTCTATGTTTTCTTCTATGCATTTTATTGTTTCAGGTCTTATATTTAGGTCCTTAATCCATTTTGAGTTAATTTTTGTTGTGGTGATAGACAAGTCTAATTTCATTCTTTTGTGGGTGGCTTTCCAGTTTTCCCAGCACCATTTATTGAAGAGACTTTCCTTTCTCCTCTGTATGTTACTGGCTTCTTTTGTCGAAAATTATCTGCCCATAAACATGGGTTTATTTCTGGGGTCTAGATTCTGTTCCATTGTTCCATGTGTCTGTTTTCCTGCCAATACCATGCCGTTTTGATTACTCTTGCTCTGTAGTATATTCGAAGTTGGGAAGAATGATGCCTCCATCCTCATTCTATTTTCTCAGGATGGCTTTCACAGTTCAATGTCTTTTGTGCTTCCATACAAATCTGATGAGTTTTGGTTCTATTTCTTCAAAAAATGCTGATGGGATTTTGATGGAAATTGCATTAAATCTCTATAATTCTTCAGGTAATAAAGTCACTTTAATTATGTTGATTCTTCCAATCCAAGAACTCGGAATACATTTCCATTTCTTTGTATCCTCTTCAATTTCTTTTAACAGGGTCTTATAGTTTTCATTATATAGATCCTTCACATGATTCGTTAGATTTATTCCTAGGTATTTTATTCTTTTTGTTGCAAAAGAAATTATTTTTTCCACTTCTTTTTCTGACACTTTATTATTAAGAGTATAGGAATGATATTGATTTTTGAACATTGAGTTCGTATCCAGAAACTTTACTGTATTTGCTTATTGTTTTTAGTAGTGTTCTTGTGGAGTATTTAGAATTTTCTACATAGAGAATCATGTCATCCACGCATAATGACAGTTTGACTTCTTTGTTTCCTATTTGGATGGCTTTTATCTCTTTCTCTTGCCTGATTGCACTCACTAGGACCTCCATTGTTATACTGAATAACAGTAGCAATAGTGGACAGCCTTGCCTTGTTCCTGATCTTAGAGGGAAGGTTTTTAGTTTTTCACCATTAAGTAAAATGTTGGCTGGGGCTTTGTCATATATGGCCTTTATTATGTTAAGGTACTTTCCTCTACACAGATTTTGTTAAGTGTTTTGATCATAATAGGTGCTGTGTCTTGTCGAAGGCTTTTTCTGCATCTCTTGATACGATCAAATGATTCTTATTTTTTAATTTGTTTATGTGGTGTATTACATTAATTGATTTGCTTATGTTGAACCATTCCTGTGCCTCTGGGATGAAGCCCACTTGATCGTGATGTATAATCTTTTTAATATGTTGCTGTATTGGGTTCATTAGTATCTTATTTAGGATTTTTACATCTGTGTTCATGAGAGATATTGGTTTGTAGTTTTCTTTTTTTGTGTTATCTTTACCAGGTTTTGGTATCAGGGTGATATTGGCCTCATAAATAAAGTAGGGAAGTATTGCCTCCTCTTCAATATTTTTTTGGAAGATTTTGAGAATAGGTATTAAATTTTCTTTGAATGTTTGGTAGAATTCACTGGTGAAGACATCTGGTCCTGGACTTTTACTTTTTGGTAGGTTTTTGATGATTGCTTCAATTTCCATACTGCTGATTGGTCTATTTCTATTTTCCAGTTCTTTGTGATTCAGTCTAGGAAGGTTGTATTTTTCTAAGTACTGGTCCCTTTCTTCTAGGTTATTAAATTTGGTGTTACATGCTTTTTAATAGCATTCTTGTATGATCCTTTGTATTTCTGCAGCGTCTGTTGTACTTTCTCTTCTTTCTTCACTGATTTTGTTTATTTGTGTCCTTTCTCTTTTTTCTTTAGTGAGCCTAGGCAGGGGTTTAATTTTATTAACCTTCTCAAAGAACCAGCTCTTTGTTGCATTTTTTTTTCAATTTCATTTATTTCTGCTCTAATTTTGATTATTTCCTTCCTTCTGCTGACGTTAGGCTTCATTTTTTCTTCCTTTTCTATTTTTTTAAGATAAAGCGTTAGGTTGTTCATTTGGGCTCGTTCTTGTTTTTGGAGGTAGGCTTGTAATTATATGAACTTTCCTCTTATGACTGGTTTTCCTGTGTTTCAAAAGTTTTGTTATGTTGTACTATCATTATCCTTCATTTCTATGTATCTCTTGATCTCTCTTTTTATTTCTTCTCTAACCCAGTCATTTTTCAGTAGTATGTTGTTTAATGTCCATGTATTTGTGGTTCTTCCTGCTTTTTTTTTTACAGTTGGTTTCAAGTTTCAAAGCATTATGATAAGAGAATATGGTTGGTATGGTTTCAACCCTCTTACATTTGTTGAGGCTATCTCTGAGTCCCAGTATGTGGTCAATCTTTGAGAATGTTTCATGCGCACTAGAGAAGAATGTATAAGCAGCTGTTTTGGAATCAAAGGCTCTGTAAATGTCAATTGTGCCCAGTTGGTCTAATGTGTCATTTAAGGATGTTATTTCCTTATTGATTTTCTGTTTGGATGATCTATCCATATCTAACAGTGGGGTATTTAGGTCCGCTACTATGATAGTGTTTTGGTCTGTTTCTCCCTTTTCTGTTAGTAATTGCTTTATATATTTTGGGGTTCTCTGATTGTGAGCATAGATATTAATAAGTGTTTTGTCTTCTTGGTGCATGATTCCCTTTATCACTACGAAGTGTCCCTCAGTATCTTTAACTTTGTTATTTTGATGTCTATTTCCTCTGATATTAGTATCTCTACTCCCACTTTTCTCTGAATGCCATTTGCTTGAAATATCATTTTCCTCCCTTTCACTTTGAGTCTGTATTTGTCTTTGGAACTGAGATGTGTCTCCTGGAGGGTGCATATGGTTGTTTTTTGTTTTGTTTGAACCATCCTGCAATTCTGTGCCTTTTTGTTGGTGAGTTCAGTCCATTTACATTTACGGTGATTACTGAAATATGGAGTTTTCTTATAGCCATTTTATCTTTTGTTTTCTGGTAGGTCAGTGTTTCCATTGCTCCCTTTTCCTTACGTTTGTTTTCTCTATTTTGGTTGGCTTTTGTGGATTTTCCCTCTGGTCTTTCTTGTTTGATGTTATATACTTCAGTTCTGAATCTTTGGCGTGTGGCTACCATTATGAATATGTAAAGGACAGTTATATACATAGTCATCCCTTTTCTTCTGCATGTGCCTTAACTCCATTCCTGTTTGTGAATTTGGATCTTTGAGTCCTCCCCTTTATAGTCATTGTTGTCTCATTTTGTCCTTATGTATGCTGAACGTTCATTACTATCTTGCTATAGCAAATATCTTCTTGTTATTTAAGCTTATAATGCCCTGTTCTTAGTAAGGGTTGCACTCCTCTGTTTCTATCTGCCTGCTAGTCACCTTACTCCTAATTATGTATGTTTTTTTTGTCATTTTGTTTTAGGTGAGCTGACCCCTTTCAATATTTCCTGTAATTCAGGCCTCGTAGTGGAAAATTCTCTCAAGTTTTGAATGTCTGGAATGGTCGTTATTTCTTCTTCATATCTAAAGGAGAGCTTAGCTGGATACATTATTCTCAACTGATAATTCCTTTCGTATAATAATTTGAATATTTGATTCTACTCCTTTTCTGGCTTGTAAGGGTTGTACTGAAAAGTCTGACAATAATCTAATTGGTTTTCCTTTATAGGTTACTGTCTTCTTTTCCCTGGCTGCCCTGAGAATTCTGTCTTTATTGTTGATTTTTGATAATTTTAAAAGAATGTGTCTTGGTGAAGGCCTTTTTGTGTTGAGATAATTGGGTGTTGTGTTGACTTCTTGAATTCCAAGCTCCAGCTCATTCCTTAGATTTGGGAAATTCTCGTCAACTATTTGTCTGAAAATGCTTTCTAGTCCCTGCTCCTTTTCCTCTCCTCCGAGCATTCCCATTATTCTTATGTTTCCTCTCCTGATGGTATCAGTTAGTTCTTGAATTTCTCTTTCATTATTTTTCATTCTTCGGTTTCTCTCTTATTCCTTCTGATTTATTTCTAGATTTCTGTCTTCGACATCACTGATCCTTTCCTCCATTTGGTCGACTCTATTTCCCAAGCTTGCTATTTCATTTTTCAACCTTTGTAGTGTGTTCTTTATCTCCAGAAGTCTATTTGGTTCTTTTTGAGGGTTTCAGTCTCCTTGCTAAAGAACTCTTTCTGCTCATCTAGGTGTTTTTTTCAATTCCTGAAATTGTTGATATGACTCATTTTGGATCTCATTGAGTTTTTTTCAGAAGTACCATCCTGAATTCTCTGTCATTTAAGTCATCATTTATTTCTATGTCTTTCATCTGATTTTCTGGAGATTTTTCTTTCTTTCGAGATGCCTTGTCACCTTGGTTGTTCATGGTGTTAATAAACTATTTCTCTGCCTGGGCATTAATGGAAGTGTATTCTGCTCTTTTTTTCAGAAAGATTTATTATATAAAGGTCTCTCTAGCCTGTTACAAAGAAGATGTTTTTCTTTTGGTTTCCAGTAGGTGGCTTCTAAGCCTCTTGGATCCTTGCTTTATATAAAGTCTCCATAATGCCTTTTTTTCTTATAGATGTTTAATCATGCTCGCTACCCTCAGTCTCAGTCCCTGTCAATGTTAGCGACGGTTTTGGCAGCTTTTACTCAGATTCCTCTGGGGCAATGCAGTATTTGGTCTCGCAGGGTATGGGGAAAGGGCCCTCTAGGTTGGGGGATGGGGGCCGCTACTCAGCCTTGGTTTTGGAACTGTGACTGGTAAAAATCAACTCTTGTTTCTCTGCTGTCCCAGCTTCTCTGATGTCCCCACTTCTCTGCTTTCTGCCCTGATGCCTCGGCATTGCCACTGGTCCCATGGAGCTCACAGCTCTCCAAGGAAGTGCTGTTCAGAGAACTTGCCGCACCTTCTCCTCCCTCCCCTCCTCCCACAGGGAGCTCTGGCTCCGAGAGGCAGCATCGTTTCTCCCAGTCCACCACCCACAGCCCGGGATTCTGACCTGTGGTAGCCCTTATGTGCAGATCCCATGCTCAGATGTGCTGGTATGGAGTTTGGGTGTTTTTCATTGAGTTTTAGATGTTCGGCTTATTATTATTTCAAGGGGAGAGATCTGGGGACATCTCTCACTCCCTCATATGTGATGTCACTCTCACATAAGTTCTTTTTAAATTTTGGATATTAGACCTTTATTGGATGTGTGATTGGTGAATATCTTCTCCCATTCACTTTGTTGTCTTTCTGTTTTGTTCATGGTTTCTTTTGCTGTGCAAAGCTTTTTAGTTTGACATAGTCCTATTTGTTGTTGTTTCCATTGCCTGATATGACATATCAGAAAAAAATATTACTAAGAGCAATGACAGAGAGTTTAATGCCTATGTTTCTTCCAGTAGTTTTGATTTCAGGTCTTACATTTAAGTCTTTAGTCCATTTCAAGTTTATTTTTGTATATGGTTTAAGAAGATTGTCCAGCGTCATTTTTTTTTTGCATGTATCTGTTCCATTTTCCCAATACCATTTATCAAATAGATTGTCTTTACCCCATTATATATTCTTGCCTCCTTCATCATAGATTAATTGACCATATAGGTGTGGGTTTATTTCTGGGCTCCAGTACCATGGTCTTTTGATTATCACAGCCTTGTAATATACTTTGACAACAGGTAATGTGATACTTTCAACTTCGTTCTTTCACAAGATTGCTGTTGCTATGCAGGGTCTTTTGTGGTTCTATATAAATGTTAGGACTATTTGTTCTAGTTCTGTGAAAAAGTGTCATTGGTATTTTAATAGAGTTTGTATTGAATCTATAGATTGCTTTGGGGAGTATGAACATTTAACATTAATTCTTCCTATCCATAAGCACGGTATGCTTCCATTGATTTGTATCTTCTTCAGGTTCTTTCTTTAATGACATAATTTCTCAAGTACATGTCTTCCACCTCCTTGGTTAAAGTTATTCCTAAGTATTTTTTGATGCAATTGTATTGTTATATTTCCCTCTCAGGACTGCTTTTGCTGTGCCCACAGATTTTGGGTCATTGTGTTTTTGTTTTCATTTTTCCCAAGGCATCTTCCAATTTATTCCTTGCAATCACTGTTAACCCATTCATTGTTTAGTAGCATGATGTTTAGTCTCCATGTGTTTGTGTGTTTCCATTTTCTTCCTGTAACTGATTTCTAATTTCAGATCATTGTGAACAGAGAAGGTGCTTGGTATGATTTCATTCTTCTTAAATTTATTGACTTTTTTTTTTTTTGGCCTGACATGTGGTCTGTTTTGGAAAACATTCCATGTACACTTGAAGAGAATGTATATCCTATTGCTTTGGGGTGAAATGCTCTAAAAATATTAATGAAATTCAGTTGATCTAATGTGTCATTTAAAGCTGCCATGTCCTTGCTCGTTTTCTGTCTGGAAGATCTAGCCCTTGATGTCAATGGGGTGTTAAAGTCCTCACGATGACTATATTACTGTTGATCTCTCCCTTTATGTCAGTCAATATGTGCTTTATGTATTTAGGTGCTTCTATGTTGGGTGCATAAATGCTTACAAGGATTATATCGTCTTGTTGGATTGATTCCTTTATCATTCATTATGTAATGTCTCTTTTTGTCTATTATAGCTTTTGTTTTAATGTCTATTTTGTCTGACATAAGTATTTCCCCTCCAGATTTCTTTTTCCATTTCTATTTGCACGAATTATCCTTTTTCATCCCTTTATTTTCAGTATCTGTGTGTCTTTTGATCTGAAGTGGGTCTCTTATAGACAGCATATGTACGGGTCTTGTTTTCTTATCTATTCAACTACCCTATGTCATTTTGATTGGAGCATTTAATCCATTTATATTTAAAGTGATTATTGGTAGGTACATAGTCATTGCCATTTTGTTATTCATATTTATGTTCTCTCCCCACCCTTCTTCTTAAAGAAGTCCTTTTAACATTCTTGTAATCTTAGTCTGGTGGTGATAAATTCCTTTAGCTTTTTCTTGTCTGGGCAGTTTTTTATGTCTTCTTTGATTTTAATTGATGGTCTTGCTGAGTAGAGTAGTCTTGGTTGTAGGCCCTTGCTTTTTATCACTTTGAATATTTTGTGCCAATCCCTTCAGGCCTGCAAAGTTTCTATTGAGAAATCAGCTGACATATCAGAAAAAAATATTACTAATATTATTATTATGGCTGCTCCTTTGTAGGTAACTGCTTTTCTCTTGCTGCTTTTAAGATTCTTTGTCTTCCACCATTGGCATTTTAATTATGAAGTGTCTTGGTGTGGGCCTCTTTGGGCTCATCTTGTTTGAGACTTTTTGCATTTCTTGGGTTTGTACGTCTATTTCCTTGGCTTGTATTTCTACTTCCTTCACCAGCTTAGGGAAGTTTTCAGTCATTATTTCTTGAAATAGGTTTTTGATTCCTTGCTCTCTCTCTTCTCCTTCTGGTATTCCTATTATGCAAATGTTGGTACACCTGATGTTCTCCCAGAGTCCCCTTAAATGATCCTCATTTAAAAAAATTTTTTTTTTTATGATGTTGGTCCAACTGGGTATTTTCTGCTACATTGTCTTCTAAATTGCTGATTTGATCCTCTGCTTCATCTAATCTGCTGTTGATTCCTTCCAGTATATTATTCGTTTCTTACTGGTCTTTTTTATGGTTTCTATATCCTTTTTAATGCTTGCTATCTCTTCGTTGAGGTTCTCGTTAAGTTTCTTAAGCATTCTTAAAAACCATTGTTTTGAATTCTGTTTCTGGAAGATTGCTTGCTTCTATTTCTTCAGTTCTTTTTTTTAGAGTTTTCTCCTGTTCTTTCCATTTGGACACATTTTTTGTTTGTTTCCTCATTTTGGCTGCCTATTTCTGTGTATTTAGATAGATCTGCTATGTCTCCCAGTGTTGGTAGGGTGGCATTATGTAGTAGTTATTCTGTAGGGGCCAGCGGCCCTGGTCACCTGATCTGGAAGCTCCAAAAGTGTCCCTTGTGTGTTGTGTGTACCCTCTTGTAATTGAGGCTTGGTTGCTGTTGGCATGTCAGTGGGTGATATTGACCCTCAGGCTTACTGGTTGTGAGGATTGGTCATGACCATAGCTGCTGTGCAGGGGCTGTTCTCAGGGAGTGGGATTCATCCCAGAGGGCTCTAGTGCCTGCTGAGACCAATCTTTGGGTGTACATCTTCTGGGGCTAATCAGATGGTGTTATGGTTTGAAGCTGGTCACCAGGTGTACTGGTTTTGGCACCTCTTGGAAGGGGTGCCTGTGCAAGCCAAGACCCACTGGTGGCCTGTCACTGGTCCAGGGGTATCTGGTAGGAGCTACATTGTGATCCTGTTGGTCGCTGCCTGTCCTGGACCTGGAGGTGTGTGGGAGAGCCCACAATGTGAATTGAAGCCAGCCGTCACCAGTACCGGGCTTGAGGAAGCTCAACACAAGGCCCAGGGAAACTCTAGGCCTGCTCCTTGCCAAGTGTCCATAATGCTCAGATGCTGAAATGCCTTAGGTGGTAAGGGAGTTGGGTGGGCCTCAGGGAGTCACTGGCATAGGGGCAAAGTGGTGTTTGATGAGTTAATGCAGATTCAGATTTGGCACCAGTGCTGATCCTGGGGAAGCCCCACAAAACTTAGAGCCCACCGAGGCCTGCTGCTACCTGCTTGGAGTCATGGACCCTTGAGAGTTGTCCAAAAGGAACTGCAGTGCAGGCAAACAATGGCTGCCTACCAGCAGAGAAAAAGCTTCTGTTGGGGCAAAGTCCCAGGGAGTCACCAGGGTAGAGTGAGTAGGGTTCACCAAGTCAACGAAAATCTAGATTTGGCCATGTGTGAGGAGGGCCCAACACAGGAAAGATAGAGACTGCCCACTGCCACATGGGAAGAGGGCTCAACATAGGGACAATGGCTACTTTCTTTCCAGCCCTCCTTGTGAAGCCACAGAACTGTTTCTCTCTGTATGTCTCTGGCACCTTCCAAGCAATTGCCCCTCCTCTGCCAGAGCCCAAGGCAAGTGCCTGTGAGCGAGTTGTGTCTGGATCCTGTAAGATGACGCCTGTGTTTCCAGCCACTTTTTATCTCAACTGGATGAAGTCCCAGCTGATTTTCATAGCTAGATGTTGTGGGTGCTACTCTTCCTAGTACTGGTGCTCCAAGTTGAGGAGCCCAGTGTGGAGTTGGGACCCCTCGCTGTTCAGGCAGACCTGTGCAGCCTAGATATCTCTCCCGATTCTTGACTGCCACATGTGGGTACAGGGATAGCCTGTTTCCTGTCTCGATCCCTCCAATCAGGTTCGAGGTGGCTTCTTCTTTATATCCTTCATTTTAGGATTCCAGGTTGATTGTTCTGTATTTTACTTGCAATTTTAACGTGGTCATAGGAGGAGGCAAGTACAGAATCCACCTACTCCACCATCTTGACTGGAACCTCTGTTTATATTTTTAAGCTTCTATCTTTTCATGATTAAAATGGAATTACAATATTCTATTTCATGGGGTTTTTGTAATGTTATATGGCAGGAAGTATGACACCTGGTTCCTTAGAAGCAGTCAGTGTTTGTTGGGTACTTGCAGTGGCAATTCTGTTGACGCCGAATACTATTCTTCCTGCAGAGAGTAGAATCTTCTGGGAAAAGTGAAACAAATGATTATAAGTGCCCTTCTCAAAAGAATAGCTGAAGTCCTGGTCAATGCAAATATATTCTAACATTACCAAAGAGTCACTTAAATGTTAAATTTAACCAGTATATAAATATTCCCACAAATTTGGGATTCAAAACTACTTTCAAAAACCTAAAGGCTGGTAGTCTTACATTGTGCTAACACAATTTCAACCTTTATTCCCCAAAAGGAAGTCATGATACTGTGAGGAAGGTGAAGGAGTGCCAAAACTCCCACAAAGATCTAACCCAACATATCCAGGACTCTCAGGTATGGATCCATATATATTTATTATGCTTTTTCCCTAATATGTTAATATATGCTACATGAAAATATAAATTAGAACTATAATTTATGTCTAAAGCCCACTAGATTAGCAAAAATTAATAAGCCTGACAAAATTAAGTACTGCCAAGAACGCTAAGTAAACTCTCTCACAGTACTGGAGGTGGTCCACTTAGGAAAGTATTTTGGTTGTGCACACAACTGATGACCTAGCATCAACACTCTTAGAGAAATTCTTGCATACTATTAAGAGACATGTAAAGCCGTATTCATACCACTGCTTGTGGTAGCAAAAGCAAACAAGCAAACAACAAAAAATTACTAAACCAAGTATCTAAAACAGCAGAATATTATAGTATACAGTCACATGTCACTTAACGATGGGATACCTCCTGAGAAAAGGGTCATTAGGTGATTTCATCATTGTGCCAACATCATAAGAGTGCACTTACACAAACCTAGATGGTATAGCCTACTACACACCTAGGCTTTATGGTATAACCTGTTGTTCCTAGGCTTCAAGTCTGTATAGCACATTACTGCACTAAATACTATAAGCAACTGTAACATAATAGTTAAGTATTTGCCTAAACATATCTAAATATAGAAAAGGTACAGTAAAATTACAGTATAAAAGTAAAAAAATGGTATACCTGTATAGGGCACTTACCATGGACTAGAAGTTGCTCTGTTCTGGATGAGTCAATGAGTGAGTGGTCAGTGCAAGTGAAGGCCTGGGACATTACTGTACACTACTGTAGACTTTATAAACACTATATATACTTAGGCTACACTAAATTTAAAAAGCAACATGAGATTAAATCAAGCACAAGAGGAAATGATGTAATCAAGAGAAGCAGTAACCACAAGATGTATCAGGCAGAATACCGCATATTGTTTCACAGCAAACTTTTTTTTTTTTAACAAGGAGTATGCTTTAAAATAACGATAAAAAATACACAAACCAGTAACATAGTTTATTATCATTAGCAAGTATGATGTACAATACATAATTGTATGTGCTAAACTTTAATGACTGGCAGTGTAGATTTGTTTACACCAGCATCACCACAAATATGTGCTATGACTTCTAGATAGAACTACAATGTAAGTAAGCTCTACTATTCTTGTTCACTATTGCATTCGCAGTGTCTACAACAGTGTTAGGCATATAGTAAGTTTTCAATAAACATCTGAGGAACAGTTGGTTCAAAAGGCAACGGTGTGCTCCCCTAGTCAAGACAGTGATTCTGGCATTTTGACGTCACTAGATGATAGGAATATGTCAGCACTAATATAATGTTATGGGATCACTATCATATATGAGGTCTGCCATTGACACAAATATCCTTATGTGGGGCATGACTATATTCATACAGTGGAATACTAGTCAGTAATAAAAATGAATTAATTTTGAGATTGATATGGATAACCTCAAAAACAATACTGAATGAAAGTTAAAAATGTATAATGAAATAATATGTATAAAAATTCAAAATCAGGCAAAACTAAACCGTCCATTGGGTAGAGACATATACACAGTTGGGAAAACTAAGAAGAAAAACAAGTGAAAAATTACCACCAAATTCAGGATAGTAGTTATTATGGAGAGAGTGAGTATGTGATTGAGAAGGGACACATAAAAGTCTTTCACTGGTAATGTTCTATATCTTAATCTGGGTAGCTGATGCCCTGGCTTTCGCTTTATAATTCTTTAAAGTACACAATTCTATGTTATACACATTTCTGTACTTATGATATTTTGCAACAGAAAGAAATGATCATATTGTCATTTAACTTTTGGTAATAAAATACTTTATTGGTACCTTTTAATGTCAAATACATAGTAATGTTTCCATTGCTTAGTTTCCATCTTTAAGTTAAAACCTAGTTTAAAAAAATGAGAGATAAGGTAAAATCATTTGATTTTGTCAAAAAACTTACCTTTGCAAATAGGTTCGCTCACTTTAAATAATACTATAATTCACTGGTCTTCATAATAAAAATGTAAAAGGTGACAAGGGCCTGAATAACTTTGCAGAGAACATTTTACACATACTAAAAAAAAAAAGCCTAAGTGCTACCCCAACTTAAAACTTTTAAGAATAATCAGTAAGATTATAAAATTGAATTCATGTAGCACCAAGAAATTTGGGATTTATAATATTTCAGATGATATGATTTACTGAGTCAAAAGAGTAATGATTTTTCTTCTGTGAATTTTCATGGGGTTTATATACAGATAGAAAGAATACAACATAGGTCTCTTTTAAAATACGAATGTTAAAAATCTATGCATGCCTTTTACCATATCTCCAATTTCAGGATCTAGCAATTGACGCTATGGTAAAAAGATCCATGTGTGATAAATAACATAGTATAGTCCTATTTGAATATAATTTATTATCTTGTTTAATATAATTTATATTTCAATTAAAACATCATTCTATCTGCAAGTAATATATATCTCTAAAATACTCTGTAATTCAGATTTCCATTGATACTACTGTCTTTCCTTTCCTTTTCTCAAATCAGTATAATCTTATAGTATACTTCATTAAATTGTTTTTTCTCCCTTCAGTGAAACTCTCAACTCAAACTATTATAATAATGCAAATACAGATGTAGCATATATTAACATATTAGGGAAAAAGCATAATAAATATATATGGATCCATGCTAAATGAGATCTATGCTAAACACAAAGCAAAAAACACATAGCACCATGATATGCTCATCTATTCTGAACCACCAACCATAAGGCCTTGACAGAGCCCTAGCTCACGTAAAATGATATTCTCAGACACCACTGATGTCCTGTACCCCAACATAATCAAATATTCTATTAAAAACTTTTCCATGTTGATTTCAGTCTGTTTCAAACAGTCTATAGCAACTTTGACTTCTAATCCTGAATATGACAAAATAACACTTTATATTTTAAACTGTCATATACTCTAACCTAGGTATTTCTTACTATTAACCATTTGTTTAAAAACAAACATTTAGGGAGCTAAGCAACATTAAGCTAAGAGTTTTTAATTTCTGTTTTCTCTTGGTTAGTTAGAGATTTCAAATTTGTCACTATATTATCCTCTGCTTCAGTGAAAAAGAATTCTTCAACCAACTGACCAAAGACCTTCATTTAAAAACCAAGCAGGTTGACTCAGTAGTTGGCAGGAGAAGAACCCCAGTCTACACACTCCATCCATAACAGTCAGTTCTTTCTGCAGGGAACAGGATGCTACTGACCTGCTGTCAGCACAACACATTCCATTCCTTAGTCCAGATGCAACCAGGACACATCAGAACATGGGTGCAGGGTAGAAACTAACTCAAAACTACTTTTGGGACAAACGCCAGATTTTGATTAGTTAATAATTCCATAGTGCAGACTTCTCACAAAACAGAGGCTTTGCATTGAAACACTTGCTTTTTCTTCTCATATACAGCTAAACTGTTAAAGTAATATTAGAAAGAACACAAAAGATAAGCATGTCTTCTCTGAAAGAGGCACTGCATCTGGAACTGGAATTAAGGCTAAATAGTGTTGGTTTGTGGTTCAGACTAATGTGTCAATGATTATGTTAACCAACAGCTTCGCTGTTTGTCTTGTAAGCCTGTTTGCGAAGATGTGTTTCTATCTCTTCCCTGAAGACCAGCATTCCCAGGTGTGAATGAGAGGCCTCATTCATGGCTTTGGACTGGATGCACATGCGGTACTGCTCAGGGGTCAACTCATCAGCACAGCGTTTCTCATGCCACAGGTGGAAAAGACCAGGAACCGGAGTCCGAATCACAATGAGGTCACCATGTAAGTATTTTCGATAAAGATGAACATCTTCTCCACCCCAACCTTTTACTTCCATGTCAAATCCACCTGCAAGAGCAAAACTGACACTATAAGTAACTGCCTGGCAGCCAGAGCACACCCAAACTTGATAAAGATTTAAACATTCTGCTTCAAATGAGATGGCATGGTATACAGCCCACAGAAACCTCACGTTGAGGACTGAGGTCCTACTTTGGAAGTTCAGTTACTAGCTGATATCTAGGAGCTCAAGGTCTGTTGTTGAGAGACCTAATTAAAATGAAATTAAATATTTGGGACTGCTTTGTAAACTTCAAAGTTCTATAGAAAATCTATAGAAAGTCAAATAAAGGAGAATGAACTATAAATCATCCATAATATCACCACCATTAATACTTTATTACATTTTCTTTCTATCCTTTGAGATGTAAGTTTTTATGGGTCACATGAAACTTTCCAAAGGTGAAAACAGAAGAAACGGCCAAGCTGGAGATATATATTTGAGAAGGGTAGACAGACTATTTAAAGCCACAAGGAATAGATAAAATTAACTGAAGTTTAAGAAGAAAACAGAGACCAGATCTAAATGCTAAGAAATGCCAATATTCAGAGGTTAAATAGGCAGAAAAAGTTAAGTCAGAGACAGATATGGCCCCAGAGAGGGGAGAAAATTCTGGAGAATGTGCTATCACAGTAGTCGAGTTGAAAAAAGTGTCTTAAAAAAGAAATAGTCAAGTATATGCCTTTCAATTAAGAACTTAAAAAGAACCAAGTAGGAGTGACATCAGAAGCAAGGCAGCATGAGGGGCCCCCTTGATCTTTCCCTTTGAAATGACAACAAACTGAACAGGTACAATCTAACAGAAAATTCCCAGCCTAACACACATTAGAGTATCTGAAGGTGAGCGAACTGAACAAACCAGGGAGGAAGAAAGGGAGAGTAGCAGAGACTGGCGCTACAGAAACAAACTGGAGCTCCCTGTGGGACTCAGGGAGAGGGGAGGAATCAGGTTGAGATGTGCACTTTCTGTAGCACAGAGCATTCCTGCCTGAGTGATCAGCATGTACTATGGCAGCGGAACCCGGTGATAAGGACAGAGACCAGGGCACAGACAGGGTATTCTTACAGAAGTGCGACAGCTGTGTTCTAGCAACTGCCATTGCCAGGGAGAAAGCTGAGTCACAAAGCCTGGCTACATTACCCCCACCCTCCCACAGCTCACCTTCCTGCACCCTCCCCAGGCTAGCAGCAGGCCCCAGGGAAACTGCAACAAGTGTTGGGCTACAGAGCAGAAAGTCTGCAACCGGGGATCTGAGGTGATATACACAGCAGCTGGTCCCAGTGACAGGGGTGGAGATACAGAGGCCAAGCAGCTGAAGCCTGGCAGTCAGCATTAACTAGAAGGAAAACAGCCACAGGCACACCAACAGACTCTCCCATCCTACCCAACCCCCACCCACCCAGGCAGAGAGGCACTGGGGCACCTCAGGCAGCACAACACTCTATCTGGCTGCTGGGGCAGCACCAGGATTTCAGGGGCTCTTCAGAGGCTCAAAACCCCATGCCCATCACATTCTTCCACAGGAACCTTGGGGCTGAGGATACCTGGTCTCAAGAGGAGACACACACCTCCCCAGGGAATAAAGCGCATTTTTAGTGCCTCACAGCAGAGATCCAAGAGGCCTGGGCGATGCAGGAGGTTTGTGCGCCACCTACTGGAAAACAATAGAAAAACCTCTTTTTATCAACCTGCTAAAGAGAGATTACTCTTAATAATAAAATTTTTAAAAAGCAGAGTACATTTCCACAAATGCCTAGGCAGAGAAATAATCCATCGAATACCATGGACAACCAAGATTACAAGGCAGCTCAGAAAGAAAATGAAAAATATCCAGAAACTAAACTTAAAGATACAGAAATATACAACTTAAATGACAGAGAATTTAAGATTGCAGTTCTGAAAAAACTCAATGAGATGCTAGAAAAATCAGATAGGCAGTTTAATGAACTTAGCAACAAAATCAATTAACAACAAAAATACTTTATCAAAAAAATAAACTAAAAAAGAACCAAATAGAACTTCTGAGTTGAAGAATTCAATAAAAGAATGAAACAATGAGCTTATGAAAGAGCTGACCAGATAGAGCAAAGAATTAGTGATATCGAAGACAGATATCTAGAAATGACACAGATGGAAGAAGAGAGAGACTTAAGAGTGAAAAAAAAAATAAAAGAACTCTACAAGAACTATCTGACATCCTCAGAAAGGGCAATATAAAAATAATAGGTATACCATAAGGAGAGGGGAGGAAGAAGAAAACAGAGAGCCTATTCAAACAAATGGTCACAAGAACTTTCCAAGCCTATGAAAAGAACTGAATCCTCAAATTGGAGAAGCAAAGAGAACACCTAATTATCTCAATCTAAAAACGCTGTCTCCAAGACACATTATATTAAAAATATCAGAAATTAATGACAAAGAATTCTCAAGATAGCCAGGGAAAAAAAGACAGTAACCCATTCAATTATCATTGACCTTTTCAGCAGAAACTTTACTAGCTAGGAGGGAGTGGAATGACATATTCAAACTATTGAGAGAAATCACCAGCTAAGAATAATATATCCAGCAATGTTTTCTTTTAGATGTGAAGGTGAAATAAAAACCTTTTCAGATATACAGGAGCTGAAGGAATTTTCCACCATAAGGCCTGCATTACAGGAAATACTGACGGAGTTATTATACTGAAACAAAAGGACAGAAAGATACACAACTATGTGCAAGATAACAAAGAAATAAGAAAACACAACCTTTATTCAGATAAAGTATTATAAACTTAAATATTATATAATGGTTAAAGAAAGCAAAAACATTTTAAAAAAAGACAATAGCTACTATAACTCAGAAATGAACTAACAGCATAAACAGGGATAATTTGAGACCAAAAAAAAAACAGAAAAAGGGAGGGAGAAAAGGTCTGAATTTGCAAAAAGGAATGAAGATGTACGCAGAAGAAAAAGGACTAATGTATATACAAAACTTTGTTTTACATAAACTTAATGGTAGCCATGTAAAAGAAACCCCTAGAAATCAGACACATAACATAAAAAAGAAGAAACAGAGGGAAAAATCATAGAATATGACCAAACTGAAATAACAAAGAGAAACATAAGGGTAAAGAAACAATGGAGACACCAAGCTACCAGATAACAGAAGATAAAATGGCTATAGGAAAACCTCACATAATCATCACCCTAAATGTAAATGAACTGAACTCACCAGTAAAAAAGCACTGGTAAAAAAGACTGGATCAACAAACAAAACCCAACTTTCAAGAAACACATCTCGGCTGCAGGGAAAAATACAAACTCAAACTGAAAGAGTGGATAACAATACTCCAAGCAAACGGCATCCAGAGAAAAGCGGTGTAACAGTATTTATACCTAATGAAACAGACTTTAAGATAAAAAGGTAACAAGAGACAAAGATGGACATTTCATAATGATAAAGGGGACAATACATCAAGAAGACATAAAACTTATCAATATATATGCTCCTGACCAGGAAGCACCAAAATACATAAAGCAACTACTAACAGAACTAAAGGGAGTAACTGACAAAAACCCAATTATAGTAGGGGACCTAAATACTCCACTGTCAGCTATGGATAGATCATCCAAACAGAAAATCAACGAGGAAATATCAACCTTAAATGAGACATTAGACCAGTTGGACATAATTGACATTTACAGAGCCCTTCATACCCAAACACCAGATTATACATTCTTCTCTAGTGCACATGGAACATTCTCAAGGATAGACCGTATGTTGGGACACAAAACTATCTCAACATATTCAAGAAGACCGAAATCATACCAAGCATATTCTCCAACCACAATGATTTAAACCGGAATTCAACTGCAAAAAGAAAGCGGGAAAAATCACAAATATGTAGAGATCAAACAACATGGTACTAAAGAACGACTGGGTCTAAGAAGAAATAAAAAGAATGATTGAGAGATATACAGAAACAAATGAGAATGAAAATACACATATCAAAACTTCTGGGATACAGCAAAAGCAGTAAAAAGAAGAAAGTTCATATCATTACAGGTCTATCTCAAGAAACAAGAAAAATCCCAAATAATCAACCTAACATTACATCTTAAAGAACCAGAAAAAGAACAAATGAAGCCCAAGGTCAGCAAAAGAAAAATTAGAACAGAATTAAATAAAATCGAGAACAAAAAGACAATAAGAAAAATTAATGCAACAAAGAGCTGATTCTTTGAAGAGATCAAAAAAAATTAACAACCCCTGGCTAGTCTCACTGAGAAAAGAGACAAGACACAAATAAAACCAGAAATGAAAGAGAAGTTATGACGGATACCACCAAAACACAAGCTATCATACAAAAATACTATGAAAGATTGTATGCCACCAAATTTAATAACCTAGAAGATATGTACAAGTTCTCAGAAATATACAACCTTCCTAAACTGAATCATGAAGAACTAGAAAATCTAAACAGACCAATCAACAGTAAGAAAATTGAAACAAGCATCAAAACCTCCCCAAAAGTTAAAGTCCAGGATGAGATGCCTTCATTAGTGAATTCTACCAAACATTCAAAAATGATTTAATACCTGTTCTTCTCAAACTCTTCCAATATGTTGAAGAAGAAGCAATACTTCCTAACTCATTGTATGAGGCCAATATTATCTTGATATCAAAACTTGGTAAAGGTAATGTACAAAAAAGAAAACTACCAATATCTCTGATGAATACAGATATAAAAATCATAGAATATTAGCAGATCCAACACAACAATACATTAAAAAGATTACACATCACAATCGAGTAGGGCTCATTCCAGAGGCACAAGGATGGTTCATTAGATGCAAATTGATCAATGTGATATACCACATAAATAAAGGATTTAAATCATATGATCATATCAATAGATGCAGAAAAAGCATCTGACAAGATACAGTATCCATTTATGATTAAAACGCTTAATAAAATAGGTATAGAAGGAAAGCACCTCAACATTATAAAGGCCATATATAACAAACTCTCAACTAATATTATATGTAATGGTGAAAAACTAAAAGCTTTCCCTCTAAGATGAGAAACAAGACAAGGCTCTCTGCTCTTACCACTCTTATTCAATATAGTGTTGGAAGTCACAGAGCAATCAGACAAGAGGAAGAAATAAAAGGTATCCAAATTGGGAACAAAGAAGTCAAATTCTCCCTGTTTACAGATGACATGATTATGTATATAGAAACCCCAGAAGACTCCACCCCCAAAAACAAACTATTAGAAACAATAAACAGATACAGTAAAGTTGCAGATACGAATCAATGTACAAAAATCCATGTTTCTATACATTAACAATGAAATTTCAGAAAAAGAAATTTAAAAAAATAATGCCTGTTGCAATTGCAACAAAAAGAATAAAATACCTACTAATAAACCTAACAAAGCATGTGAAAGATGTATATACTGAAAAGTATAAGACATTATTAAAAGAAACTGAAGAAAACACAAATGAGAAAAGATTCCGTGATCATGGGTTGTATGAATTAACTTAGTAAAAATTGCTTTATTACCCAAAGCAATATACAGATTTAATGCAATCCCCATCAAAATCCCAACGGCAGTTTTTAAAGAAATAGAACAAAAAATTATCAGATTTGTATGAGAACACACAAGACCCCGAAGAGCCAAAGCAATCCAGAGAAAAAAGAACAAGGCTGGAGGTATCACACTGCCTGACTTCAAATTATATTATGAAGCAACAATAACCAAACCAGTATGGTATTGGCAGAAAAACAGACCAATGGAACAGAATTGAGAGCCCAGAAAAAATACCCCATAAATATGGGAAAATAATTTTCAAAAAATGAGCCAAAAACATACAGTAGAGGAAAAGAAAGCCTTTTCAATATGTTGCTGGGAAAATTGGAAAGCCACATGCTAAAGAATGAAACTAGACTGCTATTTGTTACCATACTCGATATTAACTCAAATGGATCAAAGACCTAAACATAAGACCTGAAACAATAAATTGCATAGAAGAAAACATGGGTACTAAACTCATGGACCTTGGATTTAGAGAGGATTTTATGAATATGACCTCAAAGGCAAGGGAAGTGAAAGTGAAAATAAACAAATGTGACTATATAAAAATAAAAAGCTTCTGCATGGCAAAAGAAATCAACAAAACAAAGAGGCAACCAACTGAAGGAGAAGATATTTGCAAACAACGCCTCCAATAAGGGGCTAATATCTAAAGTATACAAAGAAGTCATACAACTCAACGACAAAAAAAATAAACAATCCAACTGAAAAATGGGCAGAGGACCTGAACAGACATTCTCCCAAGAAGACATACAAATAACAAAGAGACATATGAAAAGATGCTCAACTTCATTAGATATTAATTAGGGAAATGCAAATAAAAACCACAATGAGATACTACCTGCACCAGTAAGAATGGCTGTTATCAACAAGGTAAGTAATAACAAGTGTTGGAGAGATTGTGGAAAAAAAGGAACTCTCATATACTGTTGGTGAGAGTAAACTGGTATAGCCACTATGGAAAAGAATATGGAGGTTACTTGAAAAATTAAGAATAGCATTACCATATGACCCAGCAATCCCTATTCTGGGTAGCTACCCCAAAACTTTGAAAACATTTATCTATAAGGATATATGCACTCTAATGTTCATTGCAGCATTATTCATGGTGACTACATGAAAACAACTGAAGTGCCCTTCGACAGATGACTGGATAAAGAAGATGTGGTCCATGTATGCAATGAAATATCACTCAGTCATATGAAATAGTATGAAATATTACTCAGAAAAGATGAAATACTGCCATTTGCAACAATATGGATGGATCTTGAGATTATCAACCTAAGCAAAAAAAAAAAGTCAAACAGAAAAAGTTGAGAACCATATGATTTCATCACATGTGAGATATGAAATTGAAAGCAACAAACAAGCCAAACAGAGACTCATGGACATAAGCAACAGCTTAGTGTTTACCGAAGGGAAGGGGCAGGGGAGGTAGATAAGGGTAAAGCAGGTCAAATAAAAGATAATGGAAGAAAATTTAACTTTGAGTGGTGAACACACAATACAATATACATATGATTACTGAATTATACACTTAAAACCTATATAATTTTATTAACCAATGCCACCCAATAAATTTAATAAAAAAGTAAACTCTCTTTAAATTAAAAAACAAAACACATTTCTTGTGATTCTGCTTTGGTGGTGAGGAACTACTTTAGCTTTTTCTGGCCCAAGGCACTCTTTTACCTCTCCTTAGATTCTAAATGATAGCCTTGTTGAGGAGAGTTAATCTTGGGTATAGGTCCTTGCTTTTCATAACTTTTGAGTACTTTGTGCCAATCCCTTCTGGCCTGCAAAGTTTCTGTGTAGAAATCAGCTGTCAGTCTTATGGAGCCGACTTGTAGACAACTGCTTTTCTCATGCTGCTTTTCTGATTGTCTTCAACCTTTGGCATGTGAATTACGACATGTTTTGGTGTAGGTTTGGGTTCATCTTCTTTAAGACTCTCTGCACTTCTTGGACTTGTATGTCTATTTCATTTGACAAGTTAGGTAAGTTTTCAGTCATTATTTCTTGAAACAGATTTTCAATTTCTTGCTCTCTTCTCTTTCTGGTACCCCTATGATGTGAATGTTGTTATACTTAATGTTGTCTCAGAGATCCCTTAAACTATCCTCATTTTTTAAAATTGTTTTCTTTTTGCTTTGTCTTCCAAATCACTGATTTGACCCTCTGCTTCATCTAAACTGATGTTGATTCCATCTAATATATTCATTTTGGTTATTGTAGCCTTCATTTCAGACTGGTTCTTTTGTATGGTTTCTATTTCTGTGTAAATTCACAGTGAGTTCATCTATTCTTTTCCTAAGTTCACTGAGCATCCTTATAATCAGTGTTTTGAACTCTGTATCTGTAGATTGCTTGCCTCCATTTTGTTTAGCGGTTTTTCTTGAGTTTTGTCCTGTTTTCATTTGATACATGTTTGTCTCTTCATTTTGGCTGCCTGTCTGTCTGTTTCTTGGTATTAGGTAGATCTGCTATGTCTCCTAGTCTTGGCAGGGTGGCCTTATGTATTTATGTAGTAGGTGTCCTGTGGGGTCTGGGGGAACAGTCATCCTTGTCACCTGTGGGGTCTGGGGGAACAGTCATCTTTGTCATCTGTGGGATCTGAGGGAACAGCCATCCTTGTCACCAGCTATTCTAGGAGTGTCCTCTTGTGTGGGTTGTGTGTGCCCGCCCATTTTAGTTGAGCCTTGATTGCTACTGGCATGTCAGTGGGTAGGGCTGACTCTCCGGCTGACTGGCTGTGAGGACTGGCTGTAACTGCAATGGATGAGCTGTTGTTTGGAGGCTGGCCCCGCTGGAGTGGGATTTGCTGTAGCGGGGCTCTGGTGCCTGCTGAGTCCACACTTTGGGTGTCACATATGGAGCTAACTGGGTGGTGCTCTAGTATGGTCTGAAGCTGGCCACTGGGTCTGGGGCATTTTGGGAGGGGCTGCTGCCTGCGCCTGGCCTGGGGCCACCTGGTAGAAGCTACAGAATG
Source organism: Pteropus medius (assembly GCF_902729225.1). NCBI lineage: Eukaryota > Metazoa > Chordata > Mammalia > Chiroptera > Pteropodidae > Pteropus > Pteropus medius. The sequence goes on along the minus strand of NW_024341756.1, from coordinate 904,562 downwards.
ATCTGTAGTAGGCAGCTGCCTGTGCTGGATTTGGAGGCACCTGGGAGTGGCTATGCTCTGAATTGAGGCCAGCTGCCACTACCACCAGGCTAAGGGCTGCTTAGCAAGAGGTACAGGGCACACTGAGGCCAGCCACTGGTTATTTGGGGTTTGTGAACCTTTCAGAGATTTTAGGGAATCTATAGCTTGGGCCCAGGCTGGCAGTTTGTGAGAAACAGCCAATGAAAGAAGTTTGAGCTTGTGCACAAGTTAGGTGGGGAAGGTTCTCAAGAAATCCCCAGGATGGAGTGAGTGGTATTAGCCAGTTCAATGGAGACTCAGATTTGGTGCCTGCCTGCACCTACAGGCTGGGTGGTGGAAGGCTCAACAAAGGAACAATGGAGCTGCCCTTCCAGAGCTCATCTCAAAGCCAGATAATTCAGTTCCTTCTCATTTGTCCCTGGGCTTTTTCAAGCTTCTGCTCCAGCACATGGTGCCCAGAGTGAGAGTCCATTAGTTAGTATATCTGTACATGGACCCTCTAAGAAGAATACCTGGTACTCCAGCAGCCCTCCATCTCACCTAGACAGAATCCCCACTGATTTTCACAGCTAGATGTTGTGGGGACTCCTCTTCTCAGCACTGGTGGTCTGGGCTGGGGAGCCCAGTGTGAGACTGGGACCCCTTGCTCCTCGGCTGGGACCTCTGTAGCCAACATACACCTCCTGATTCTTAGCTACCGTACATAGGTATGGGACTAGTCCAGTTTCTCATCCCCACCCCTTTATACCCTTAGTTATAGGGCTTCTGTTCAGTTAGGCTTCAGGTAGTTCTCAAGGATGGTTGTTCTGTAATTTACTTGTAATTTTGATGCAGTCGTGGGAGGAGGCAAGAACTATGCTCTGATGCTTTATTTTCTGTTGGCTAAGAATGGATCCAAGAAGCTAAGACCATTCTTCATGGTCTTCTCTGGTTTAGAGGAGCGGAAGACTAAGCCAGTGACCTCAAGTTCCCTGCTCCAACTTCAACCAGAGCTAGAAAGGGAGCAGCTGTTTTTCCATTTGTTTTAAATACTGGAATCTTGTATAATAGTTCAATAAACAATTAAAGGGGGTTTCATCTCTAAATAAAAAACATGAAAGCCCTTGGACTTGATAACTTAATATTACTTCCTGCTGTAAAAATCCATGAGTACAATACCAAAATTACGTAAAGATCTTCTGTAAGAGAACTCAAATCTACTGCAAATATGGGTAACAACTCACACAGATGTTTGTAAAAACTAGTGTTCTGATTTTAAAGAAACATACTACACTTTTATTTTATCTTTATGACTTAATTTTTGTTATTCAAAGACAGTAATTATAAACTCACTTTGCCTTTCATATTCCCAGACTCCTTTTCAGTTAACTTCAGACGTTAATAATAGGAAAACACTCAAACCTGAGACCTTTTAGAAAAATTCCATGAGGTAATACAGTAAATAGGTAAAGTTCTATCTTTAAATGTAAGGTATACTTACCAACAGTCAGGAAATCTGATCGATACTGACAAGTCATTCCAAACCCAAAATCTCGCCAAAAGCCAGAATCCTTTTTGTGAACCTTAAGGCGGGGAAGAGGGGGAACAATGAAAAAAGTTTGAATATTTTCAAATAATTTTTCCTGTCATTTATGTGACTGATAACATGCATTTATATTATTAAATCCTTATAAAACCAAAAAATATATATATAGTAATTTCCATAAGCAAGGATTCTGGCCACTTTCAATTTAATTGAATTCAAGCCCTGTAACAAGGTGTAAGCTGAGGTTACTAATAATCAAACAGTGTGGTACCTCACTTTAACAGTCTTACATTCTATTCTAGGAGGGCAACAGTTAAACATACTGTAATATACTGTGATCAGTTCTACACGGTGTACCTTATTTGGTACCTACCCAGCATCCATTCTCCTGTCCCTTTCCTGATTGTGTACATTTTTGGCCTCATGCAACCCATGAACTTCCTTCCACCTGTAGCTTCAGACTGGGCTACAGAGAAAACTCTATACCAGTGTGACAGTCTCACACCACTTACTGTATGAATTGGTTCATTAACAGGCATTAGACAAAATTCAGGGTAACATGCTAAAAGGGGAGGATTGTTGGAAATTTTGGAAAACAAAGTCCCCTTGTTCTTCTGAGAGAGCTACTAGAAAAGACACTTGCTCTTTTTGGATGGTATAGGGCAGGGGTCAACAAACTACAGCCTCAGGACTAAATGTGGCCTGCTGCTTGGTTTTGTAAATAATTTTATTAGAATACAGTTACACTCATTTGTTTACAAATTTGTCTATGGTTGTTTTCATGGCACAATGGCAGAACTGAAGAAGTGTAACAGGGATTGTATGGCCTGCAAAGCCCAAAATATTTTCTATGTGGCTTTTTACAGATAGTTTTGCCAAGCCCAGGTATATAGGGTATAGATATGATGTTTGGAACTGCTACAGTCCTTTTTCCACCATGAGGGAAACCAGTTTTAAAATGAAGCTGTCACCACTGAAGTCCAAGCAGAGAAGGAAAATCAGGGCTTTGGTGATACTGAGTCCCCAGAATCAATAAAAGTTGAAGCCTGATACACCTCCTTTACTTACACATTCGACAAGTGTTTAAACAGTGGACATGGTGCTGGGAGCTAAGACACAGCAGTGAACACAGGTGACAAAGTACCCGTCATCAAAAAGCCATCATTTTTATGGGAAAATAGCAAATAAATAAATAAATACATCTCAAGTGGTGATACATGCCAGGAAGAAAAATATATTAGGACAAGGGGAGAGCATGACAGAGAGAAAGCCTATTTGGATATGATGGCCACGAAAGGCCTCTGAGGAGGTAATATTTGAGCAGGGACCTTAATGAAATGAGGGAGTGAGCTATGTAAATATCTGGAATATATCACTTCAGGAAAGCGGGCAGCATGTACAATGTTTCTGAGGCAGAAGCTTGCTTGGAGTGTTTGACAAACAGCAGAGAAATGACTGTGACAAAAGCAGAAAAATGAGGCCCTGGCATCAAGAAAGTCTCCTAATATTTTAAAAAGATTAATGGTAGCATTGTATTTTTATATGCGTATGGAGATGACCTAGAAGAGATTGCAAAATGTTAGAACAGGAGAGTGAGAGGAAAGAATGGCTAGAGGGTGTTCTTGTTTAGGTGCCAAGGGATGAGCTCTAGTTTAATAGAAAAGGTTGGGCTGAGGATTAGATACAGAGGTAGTGAGGCTGATGGATCTCACGATACAATGTAGAAGTGAATGTTCAACTGCTTCTCTTTTCTAAGTGAAATATGAAGTAAGATATGTGGAGAGTGAGGAGTGGTGAAGGATATCAGGAGGCACAAGGAGGACAATGGAGCTAGCTAGGAGGACAGACAGCAAGTGGACTAGGGTAAGGTGCAGGACTTGGGAGCAGCCTGGGAACCCTGAAGCCCATGGTCATACATTTAAAGCAATGCCGTGTGGTGGGGCTATGTGTTTCTTACCTTCCGTATTCCACTGCTCTGTGCCTGGTTGAAAGAGTTGCCCTTAACCAGGTTGGTGTTCTAAGAGAGAACAGTGGAAGGCGTGAGGGATGAAGGAGGTGGTTATAGCAAAGAAGCTGCAGATAATAACTGACCATAGAGTCTGAGGTGAGTATGGTGAGAAACGAGGATATGGACATACATGAGGAGGGTGACAGAAAGGACAGGGGGGTACCTCATCCAAACTGTAGTGTTCTGAGATAGCTTTCTCAAAGAAATGAAATTGGAACTGGTATCTGAGAGATAAGTAAGAGTTAGGCGATCGCAAGATGTGCTGGGGGTGAGTTCCAGGCAAAGGAAGTTTATAAAAACACCTGTAGATGGGAGTGAGCATTGTGGGTGAAGGAGGATGGCACTAAACATTAGAGGCAGAAGTAGAGAGGCCCACAAACGTAGACCACGGCTCAGCAAGCTCCTCCTATAAAAGATTCAGTACAATATATTTAAGGTTCTGTGGAATATACAGTCTGCTTCAACTATTCAACCCTGCCACTGTAGTGTGAAAGCAGTAATTGATAGTAAGTAATCAAATACACATACTGTGTTCCAATAAACTTTATTTCTGGACACTGAAATCTATATTTCATATAGTTTTCGGGTGCCACAAAATATTATTCTTTTAAAAAGGAAAATTTTCCACCACTTTAAAAAGAATAGTAATTTTTCAACCATTCATAACTAATGGGCCATACAAAAGTAGGCAGCATGACAGATTTGGCCTGCAGGCCATACACTGCTGAACCCTAGCCTAGAGGGTCCTCAGGGCCACATCAGAGAGAATCACATGTGCCTGGTCATATGGTTTGGGCTTTATCTTAATGGGAATTCTCTGAAGAGTTGAGGCAAAAGGAATAATGTGATCAGATGATGTTTTTGGAAGATCATTCTGGTTGAAGTATAGAGGAGAGATAAGAAGGGGCAAGAAGGGATTAGGAATGCTGGTTAACAGGCAACAGTTATAATCTGGGAATAGGAAGCTAGTAGTGTAGACAGACTATCATGGTATGTACAGAAAGAAAAAACTGGATGGATATAAAAAGGATTTAGGACACCAAATTAATTGACAGAATCAGCGAGTGACTGAATGGGCAGGAGTCGGGGATATGGGGGAAGGATCAACCACAGATGACAGCAGGCTGCCTTTCTGAACAATAGGTATGTGATGATGCCATTTTCTAAGAGCAGGACTGCAGGAGAAAGGGCCGCCCAGAAGGAACGATGCAGAGCTGGGTTCTGAACATAATGAATTTATCTGTACGGCAGCCACATGGAAATTCCTGCAGAAAGCAGGAATATAGGAATATAAAAGTCTGTAGAGGAGGCAAATTTTGAGAAGAGTGGGGACAGTCTGAAAAAGCTGATGTGCAGAATAAGAGAACTGACTAGAAAACAGAATGAACCAGGCAGGCCTGAGAACTTGTCAAGTTGGAGCTAATAAACGAGGTACACATTTTCCTTTTCCATAATGACACTTAATTCTAAAACAATAAATATGAAAGCATTTTAGTGAGGTGAGGTAAAAGAGACGATGAAAATGTGTTTATAATAACTGCTGTTTTTCATTGAAAGCTTGTTTCCTATTTGTGAAACAAACACAAAGGAACCTAGCAAGGATCTTTGTGGCCTTTCATAACACAGAGAGTCTTACCAGCTGCTGCTCCACAGGAGGGGGCACATCTTGACTGGCATAAACAATGGCAGGGTTGTAAAGACTGAATACCACAGGGTAAAACACCTTCTTACCTATAAATCAAAATATACGTTTATATCACACAAAGAAATCATAAAACGACTGATCCGTATTATAATATCTATTACTATTTTGTTAAAGTCTTTGACTCCATATGATGATTTTGTCAATATTATATTTTATTAATATTCAGGATACTGAACATCCTGTTGATTTCATGAACATGATAATGACTAATTTTTCCCTGGACTCTGGGGAGATGCACAAAGGTATTCTCTCAGTTTTTATTAGGTGAGCCATTTATTACTATTTATTTCATCTAACCATAGTAGTAGATACAGGTTAACCTCTGGCAATCACCAAGAAACTTAGAAACTTATGTTGAACTCACCCTTCAAAATGAACCAAACAGTAAATCTAAGGAATACTGTACAATGAATCGATATATAGAGAATTAAAATATAGAACTGCAGATAGATTTGAATAAGATTTGGAAAAGAAAAGAATTAAAAATACCTGATGTGATAGCCCTTGTAGAAGGCCTTGTCATTATCATTCAAATTGACAGAACTGAAGGGACCTTACAGGCTAACTAGCCCATCTCCCCTCAAAAGGAAATGCCTCGCTTAGACTGGCCTTAATCAGACATGATACTATGAAGTGCCCAGTAATTGTCAAGGATCTAATAAGTAAGGTGGTAGTCTTTTTTATTACAAGATTCCTAGCAGATGCTCATCTCATCTTCCTCAAAACCCACTTAGGGATGGGGATCTCAGTGCCGCAGAGGCAAATCCATTTATGGATATAAAAATATTTTACATTGAACAAATATATTTCCTCCAACTTCCACATTTTGAAATTCGTGTTGTCTGGTATAACAAAAGTAAACGTAACCCTTATTTACTCACTAGGCTCTCAGAGAGTTCCTGACAATTATCCCACCAAATAGATCAATAAGAAGGTAATGTACATGATACGAATAGTTCTACATTAAAAAATACGAGATTTTTTTAATACAGAAAACTTTTTCTGTATTAAATCAAATAAGATTTGATTTATAAAAATATCATTTTCTCATATATTTTTAAAAAATATCTGTAACATAAAGCAAAATATAGTACATCATTCCAAAATGCATAGTCTGGAAACCAAGCTTGTGTATGTGTTGGCACCATCGCCTGAGGTAGAGTGATTCTGACTCTCGCACATCTCCACACAGTTTGCTTGGCTCTTTATCCGACAGGTACTGCTTTCTCCCTGTCAATTTCAAGACTTTCTATTCCTTTGCACTTGTTTACTTAGATTCATAAGTAGATGTAAGAGAACAGGGGATATGAATTTCAGAGGGATAAATTTTCGCTTTTCTACATAATGTTCCACTTAAATTATGCCTAATATAACTTTTAAAAAACATAGGTAACTTAATTCAAAATATGGGACATGCTGACATTATTCCAAATTCTATACTCAGGTCATCTAATAACATTTTACGCACCTGGCTCCGCATTTAACCGGCAGCTGTTAAGGAATTCGGCTGAGAAATATATATCAACATCACAGAAAAACATCAAGACCTCTCCCTTGTCCCAAGCTCGTGCACCCACATTTAGTCCTCTTCCACGATTAAATTCTTCATTCAGTGAGACCAAGGTGTAATTGTGAAAATTAGACTCACTATGAGGAAAGCACATACAAATTATAAATCTCACTTACAGTTTAACTCTTCCTTCAACACAACTTAAAAATATGTTTTACACTTCTGATATTTTGTTATGTTGGCTCTACATTCATACATGGAAAGGAAATCATTAGCTTCACATGTATGATCATCATCAGGGGCAGATATTCATTAAATGCCCACATGTGAAGCAACATGATGGTGGTGCAAAGTTAATAAGTGTTAAGGGAAGGCTGCTGCCCTTCAGGATCTTAAAAACATATTGGAGAAGATAAGAAATATATAAATGGAAAAACAGCCATACTGTTTGGTAATAAGTAATTGCATTCCACATGACTGATACATACAAAGAGGGCTCTTCTATTGAGTTCTTCAGATCTCTGCTCAAATGTCCTCTTATCAGAGGGATCCCCCTCACACCATATGTAAAGTAGCCCCAGCCTCCCTTCTCTTTAATCTCTATTCCCTTGCCCAGCTTTGTTTTCCTCAGTCCCATCAGACATGTTTGTCTGAGCATCTCCCCCACTGGAATGTAAACTCCATGAGAGCAATGATTCTGTTTTATTGCTATGGACACCATGCCCCCCATAGAGTAGGAGCTCAATAAATATTTGCTGAATGAATGAATAAATAAACAGCAGGTCTGAGAAAAAAAAAAAGATTCCTTTTGTTTGGAGTAGTTAGAGAAGATGTTAGAACTGGAACTTAATTTAGGCTTTGGTTAAAATCCTAAATTCAGTGGTGAGCGTAAAGGTTATTCCAGTTAATTATTCTCAAAGGCAAAGAGTTAAGAAAGTATAAAGCATTTTAGAGACAAGGGATCAGATAAGTCATTCTGGCACAGAGGGATCCCAGAATGAGATCAATGAAAGAAAACCAGAAAAGGGTCAGACTGAGTACCTTCCATGAGAAGTTAAAGAATATGGTCCGTGTCCTAAAGGAAGAGTCAGGGTTTTTCAGCCAGGGCAGTGGTTCTCACAGTGAAGTTCCCCTACCCAGAGCATCAGCTTCCTCTAGGAAACTGTTAGAAATGCAAATTCTCAGGCCCCTCTCCAGACCCCTAAATCAGATGCTAGAGATGGAGTTGAGCACCTGTGTCTTAATAAGCCCTCCAGGTGACTCTGATGTTAAAGTTGGAGAACTGCTGCACAAGGGTATAGCCAGATCCAAAAAAAAAAGAACATTTTAGGAAGATTACTCTTACAATAATATAGAACAGGAAATGGAGAGATGGAGCAAAGGCTCAAATAGTGTACAGAGTAGACTCCAAGTTCTAAGTGCCCATGCTCCCCTTCTTATAGGATATAAATCTCTTCCTTCTTTTGGGGAAGCTGATGATCACTACTTCACACTTCTAGCATCAAGTGGAGCTACTAATTATAGAATATCCCAACTGATGCAGGACTGGGCAAATCCTCCCAAGTAGGGACTCAAGTCCTGCACCGAGAAAGAAAGGGTGAGGGTCCTTGACTGCATGCAGAAAAGAATTCAAGTGCATGCCAGTGATAGAGACAAAAGGAAAGTTTATTAGAGAAGGAATAACACTCCATAGAGTGAGTGTGGTTGCCTCTCAGAGTCAGAGAATATGGGAAAGGAAGGGAAGGGGATGGGAG
>NW_024341756.1:885759-896028 GCF_902729225.1 Pteropus medius | reverse complement strand
AATGGAAAAACAGCCATACTGTTTGGTAATAAGTAATTGCATTCCACATGACTGATACATACAAAGAGGGCTCTTCTATTGAGTTCTTCAGATCTCTGCTCAAATGTCCTCTTATCAGAGGGATCCCCCTCACACCATATGTAAAGTAGCCCCAGCCTCCCTTCTCTTTAATCTCTATTCCCTTGCCCAGCTTTGTTTTCCTCAGTCCCATCAGACATGTTTGTCTGAGCATCTCCCCCACTGGAATGTAAACTCCATGAGAGCAATGATTCTGTTTTATTGCTATGGACACCATGCCCCCCATAGAGTAGGAGCTCAATAAATATTTGCTGAATGAATGAATAAATAAACAGCAGGTCTGAGAAAAAAAAAAAGATTCCTTTTGTTTGGAGTAGTTAGAGAAGATGTTAGAACTGGAACTTAATTTAGGCTTTGGTTAAAATCCTAAATTCAGTGGTGAGCGTAAAGGTTATTCCAGTTAATTATTCTCAAAGGCAAAGAGTTAAGAAAGTATAAAGCATTTTAGAGACAAGGGATCAGATAAGTCATTCTGGCACAGAGGGATCCCAGAATGAGATCAATGAAAGAAAACCAGAAAAGGGTCAGACTGAGTACCTTCCATGAGAAGTTAAAGAATATGGTCCGTGTCCTAAAGGAAGAGTCAGGGTTTTTCAGCCAGGGCAGTGGTTCTCACAGTGAAGTTCCCCTACCCAGAGCATCAGCTTCCTCTAGGAAACTGTTAGAAATGCAAATTCTCAGGCCCCTCTCCAGACCCCTAAATCAGATGCTAGAGATGGAGTTGAGCACCTGTGTCTTAATAAGCCCTCCAGGTGACTCTGATGTTAAAGTTGGAGAACTGCTGCACAAGGGTATAGCCAGATCCAAAAAAAAAAGAACATTTTAGGAAGATTACTCTTACAATAATATAGAACAGGAAATGGAGAGATGGAGCAAAGGCTCAAATAGTGTACAGAGTAGACTCCAAGTTCTAAGTGCCCATGCTCCCCTTCTTATAGGATATAAATCTCTTCCTTCTTTTGGGGAAGCTGATGATCACTACTTCACACTTCTAGCATCAAGTGGAGCTACTAATTATAGAATATCCCAACTGATGCAGGACTGGGCAAATCCTCCCAAGTAGGGACTCAAGTCCTGCACCGAGAAAGAAAGGGTGAGGGTCCTTGACTGCATGCAGAAAAGAATTCAAGTGCATGCCAGTGATAGAGACAAAAGGAAAGTTTATTAGAGAAGGAATAACACTCCATAGAGTGAGTGTGGTTGCCCCTTTGTCAGAGAGAATCATGGAAAGAAGGAAGGGACAGAGGAGGAGGAGGAAGGAACGGGGAGGGAAAAGGAAGGGAAGGGAGGAAGGGAAGGGGAGGAGAGGAGGGAGGAAGGAGGGAAGAGAGGAAGGAGGGGAAGGAGGAGGGGAAAAGGAGGAAGGAGGTATGCTGAAGGAAAAGAAGGAGGAAAGGAAGGGTTAGAAGGATGTGGGAGGAAGATGCAGGCGATGTAATGGAGGACAGCTGAGGAGATGAGGAAAGAGGGAAGGAGGAAAGGAGGGAGGGGAGGAAAGGAGGGGAAGGGAAGGAGGGCAAGGGAAGGAGGGGAAGGAGGGAAGGAAGGGGAAGGCTGAGGGGAGGGAAGAGGAGAGGAGGAAGGGAAGGACGTAGGTGGGGGAAGGGAGGGGGAGAAAGGGTGGGGGAGAGATGGCAGGGAGAGGGAAAGAGAGATCCTGAGTGTCTGGGGAATTCAGTTTATATGTCATTCTTAGTTTCTATGAATTACAGTTTAAAGACTTTGTTTACCTGTTTTCCTTTGATGGTATGGGTATGCAGCATGAAAGTTGTGCTAGCAATCTCAACCTTAGTTCTATAGATTTCTCACAGTTTGGCCACAGGGAAAAAATAGTTGGCTTAATTTTGTGTATGGTATGACTTAAAGACTCTGTTTTCCTGTTATGGTATGGGTAAATGGTTTATTAACAATCCCAGCAGGAATCTTCTTTTGTTCTGGCAGGCTTTGAATATAGCTTGGTTTAACATTTAGTTCTTATGTCTCTTCCCTACATCACAACCACAGTAATTTCCTAGAGGCGGGGACCAGACTGAAGCTGGGGCAATCACAATACCCCCACCTGGCCATAGTGATTGGCTCAAGAGTGGGCAAAAGTTCTTCCCTGGGATTTTCTCAGCTGGATCTGGGAGAAAGATCTTTCCTTTCTGATGGCAAAGCTAAGAAGATGTGAGCCCTGGGCCGCCAACGGCCAGATACCTCACATGTGGAAGATGCCAACCTGCAATATGAGAATGATGTCAACATGCAGAGAAAAACAGACAAGAAGACAGTAAGAGAATTTTGATGGTATTCAACTGTGGTTCCAGTCCCTAAAATATCAAAGCTGTTTTGGTTTTCTTCCTCAAGTTTCGTGTAATGATCTCTTTAGTTTTGCGAGTTACTCAAAGTTCTTCAATAACACTCTTTTTCCTTAAGCAAGCTCAAGATAGGTTTCCAACATTTGCCACAGAAGAGTCTTGGTTAATGCAAGGATGACTTTAGGAACACCAAAGTGAGCGCTTGGCACTTCGTAGGTGACGTGAAAATGGTAAAGAGAGAAAAAAAGAAGGGAAGAAATGGAGGGAGGGGGAAGCTGGGTGGTGGCAGCAGCAAAGAAAGGACAGAGAAGAGGTACTGTGCAGTAGGCAGGAAATGACTAATCAGAGGTAGAGAATGAGTGAAAGATGCTGGCTCTCAGACATCAAGCTTAGGGGATCATGAGTATGGTCTTGGTCTGAACTGAAAGAGGACCATCAGGAGAAGCTAGTGTAGGGGGAGAAGACACTGTTTGTTTTTTACATATCGATGCTGTGAGAGAGTCCCTTCATTGTAGGGATAAACTCCCTCTTCTGTGCCCAGTCCTATTTTAACCACCCCAGTCAGACTCCCAAGCCATGTACCTGGAACATAGTTGGTGGGACTCAATGAATGTTAGTTAGCTGAACGAATCAAGAAGAATGGCCAGTCAAATCTGGACTCTTAGGAAATGGCAACAACCAGCGGAAAGGCAAACAAGCAAGTAAAGGATATAGAATTGATGTGTTCAAAAAAGTCAATCAACCTAATATCTTACATTATAACATATTTACATTTACAAAATCTTTACATTTTACAAACATCAGAGGAATATTTCAAGAAGGAAGTATTTGTCAGCTGTCAAATGTAAAAAGCGATAAATGATGAGAGAGAAAAGGCTGAATTTAGCAGTTAGGACATAACTCTGGGACCATAACTTAGAGATGAAAAGGCTGAGAAGCTATAGAATTAATAATGGAGTATTAAGAATTAATACCTCTGAGCACCTACTATGTGCCAGGTATTACATGAGTTGCTTGGTTAGAGAACTACTGTCCTGTGAGGTTTAGCTGTGAAAGGACAGGAACCTAAAATTAGCTACTGGCTACTGTAGAGTCAGGTGGGGTTTCTTTAGGATAAGGAAGGCCTAAGCATCATTTACAGGGTGAGAAGAAGGAACCTGGGAAATGAAAGAAAGGTAACAAAAGAAAAGCTCAGGAGATTATAACAAAGTGAAGGGATTAGATTTAGAAAAAGAGAAAGCTGAACAGGAGAAATGAAGAAGTACTAAATGGAGGCAAATATATAGGAGGTGAGTGGGCTGCAGAATGAGAGCACCCTGATCATGCCAGGCTGTCTGCTAAGAGGTTAAGGAAAAATGAGTTATTTAGAGTTGCGTGAGTGAACCCTGAGGTGAAATGAGTAACTTATTACCACCACGCACATGCTCAGCCAACTTTTAAACAGTGGCTATTCCAAATAAACTCATTAAATATCTGAAATTCTCACTCTTTTAATATTATATATCAAGGACTTAAATGCGCACATGGCTCACCAACCTTGTGACAGATTCTAGGATAGACTTGACTTTAGATAGTCCTTCTTTACCAAAATACACCACTGTGAGATGAATCCTCTTGTCCTGATGAATACATACATCCCTAACAGAATTGAAAAATAAAGTTCATTCAAGAAAATGAGGCTCTACTCATTCAGAAAGCAATCACATGAAGCTTTAACAAGAAATTGAACTAGGCATTACTAACTTAAAATAAAATTACATTAATTTTTTTTAAGTAAATATAAAAGTGGTAATATTGCTGCATTATTAAAGGCATCAGAACGAATAAATAATAACGTATGTATATGTCTAAATGAGTGCAACGCTCAGAGGGCCATGGAAGCAGTCTAACAATGTTGCCAAATTTCAAAATATTTTGGGAACTTTGGCTTTGGTGTTGCCTTCAGAAGCAAATTATAAGCTATTCAAGGAAATATGTCCAATCAGTTCAGAACCAAATAAATAAATATTCATGTTTTGATTCAAGAGTTATTTTGTCTTCAGACTGGCTAGTGCCAGAAATTATACAAATCATCAAGGAATAAATATTTGCCAGGAATGAGATTACTCACTGTAAAGAATAATGTAGCATCTGAAGGAAATTCCAAGAAAGGCAATAAAAATATGCTTTAGAAAATCAGATCCAAGCAAGCTGTTTCAAGCAGGCAAAACTCATTTGGAAGCTTGATTTTTAGATATTCTGTTATAGAAGAGTATTAACTAACTTTTAAATCCAACAATTTCAATTTGAGAATAAAGATGGGTTTCAAAGCATTAAAACTAGCATATTAAAGTATTTAAAACATGGCAACTGTTAAAATAAAAAAGGAAAACTTTCCTCAAATAGTTATTCTAATATGTAGTTAAGTCTTTAGCACTTCAGCATTTTAAAATATCCAAATTTAATTATTTAAAAAATGGTTAGTCTCTGCTTGCCACAATGGACTTTCTCTCATTTTTTTAGCTGAATGTTTATATTTCTAGAATTTATTTCAACTTTAAAATTCAATTTTTTCTCAAGGGACTTTTCTGAGGAGATAGCAATGTTCTATATCTTGATTAGGGAGGTGGATACATGAGTATACATTTTATCAAAAGTCATGAAATCTGTATCCCTACAATATGTGAATTTTACTGTATCTAAGTTATGCCTCAATAAAGTTATTTTTAAACATTCAATTTGCCCTGACATGAATTTGTACATAATTATAAAGGTAATCAAATTCAGTTTCTCATAGTTGTCACCTTCAATTTACTTCATAGTTCAAACTGTCAATAACACAATATACTATACATGCTTTGAGAAAAAAGAGAATATCAAAAAAGGAAGTTCTCCGAGGCCTATAAAATTACCCTGTAATTCTAAGTATTCTACTCGATGAAGCTAAATTAAGTAAATCTGCATGAAGTGTGATTTTTTTCCAGGCGCACTTAGCCAAATCATTAAGCCCTGAGAGTTACCTGAAGTTCTGCATAAACTGCACAAATGCTTCAGTTCTTTCAGCAAGTGGCACAATGATATTAATAATTGATCTACTAATGTCAATCATCTCGCTCTTCACTTTCATGAGAGGTCCAAAAGGGCGGAAGAGGGTCACATGTCTATATTCCATAAGGTCTGCTTTCTTAAAAAACAGTTCATACTGTGTGCCCTTATCTCTCTCGGTGCGATAATAACCTAAAGGAAAGAGTGACGGACAAAAGATGTCGCCATGTCAAAGTTTACAAATTCAATGTGAATACTAATTTTACTTAAAGATCAAAAGTATGAAACCAGATTTGTAGGGTTTTCATTTGTTTGTGAAAATATTTATCCCCACTGTATAGTCAGTAACAACTATTTCTTTAAAAGAAGTTTTAAAAAAAAGTTTGGTTAAATCCATAACATATGCTCCAAATGACAACTACTCCTATTCATATATGATTTTTTTAATAGTACAGCCTATTAGCACAGTAACCTTATGATGAAAATAAAGAACTTAGATCTAGCAATATTAAATTCTAGACCTGAGAGTCAAAACTTCTATTGCTCCATTCAGCTCAATAAAAATGTGTTATTCACTGGCGGTATAAAGAGGGCTACATGGTCCCAGTTGTGAGGTAAGATCAGTTTAGTGACAGAGGCAGAAAAATAAAGAAATAACAATATAGTGATACATATGTGTGTGCACACATAGACACACTGAATACAGTGAAGTCAGACAACGAAAAATTAGTGTAGATTTAAATACGGTGATTTGAGGTGTCTTTGGGAGAAAAGAATGGAAGTCTTCTGGGCAAGTTGATTTTTAGTGTGACACTCAGGAGAAAGTTTAGACTTACAGATATGTGAGTCACTGGCAATATCTGGGAATAAAATGGAGAACAAGATAGACCTGGTCCCACTTCTCTTGAGGCTTACAGTCAAGCAGGAAGTACAAATCAGGAAATGGGCAATGCCATATGACAGGCACTGTGAGAGGGGGACACAGGGCAGAGGCTGCAAGAGCACAAAGGAAGCACTGCTATCTTAGACTTGTAGGTTGGAGACGACTTCCCAGAAGTGTCATCTAAGATGTCTGGAAAGAAGAACAGGAGTTGTTCAGTTGTTGTCAGTAATTACTTTTTTGGTGAGGGGAGTGGCACAGTGGAGGAAAAGTGAGGGACAAAATATGGTCCATGCAGAGAAAAAATCCTGTAAGTGACAGAATCCAAGGAGAGTTGAAAGCAAAAGTTGTAGAATACAAAACTGGCATTGGCTCCTTTCTTTTCAGGCAGATGTGAAGATATTTTACAAGTTACATAGTTATCTCGCTTCTTCTACAGCTTTTGATTCTGCCATAAGCTACAAACATAGAGTGAAAAGACAAAAAGCTGAGCATGAAGAAGAATTAAAAGAGCTTTGAGAGAAACAACCTATTAAAAATGGCAGAGAGTGACAGCAGAAAAAAGGTGGCTACTGGGAGAAGCCCATTGAAATGCCACAGAAAAGCATGATGCTCTCCCTGATGGCCTCCAAAGGCCTCAAACTGTTATATTACAATACAGCAAGTGATATCCATGATGATTCAGGGTCAAAAAAAAAAACCACATGAGGTATAATGTTAATAGAATCAAGCAAAAGAACTTTTAAGAAAGATTTCTATCTAAAATGGTTTTAAGCCTGCAATTAAATATCTGACAGAGGATATCAAGATGGAGATGGGTGGAGATCTATAATTATTCCTGTTTATATCAATCAACAAATATCTCGAATTTATAGCAGTATTCCTAAACTTTTGAGTTACGTCCCACCCATCCTGACGTATAAAAATCCCATGCCCTTTCTGCAGTTTGTATTAGGAAAATAGGTTCTTTACTTTTCCAAATTCCAAATATGCTTTTAAAACTATGTATGCTTCCTTGATGTTCTGACATGTGCTTTTCCTCCCTCTAAAATACAGAATTAACCTCTAATCTATGAAATTAGGTTCTTCTTTTCTTAATCAAATAGTTTTCAAATCTTGAGCCTTAGTTCATACATTTTTAAAAATATAAAAAAGGAACATCAAGACCAGGTAAGAGTGGAATGCAAAATGTACACATGTAAATACACAAACAGCCCTAAGAACCTTCAACTTGGGTATTATTCTTCTGTATAAACTTAGATTCATTCTATTTCCCAGATTCATTCTTATTCTCTACTTTATTACAATCACACTACAGTTTTCAAAAGGCCACTTCAAATTCTTGGTAGAATGAAACAGGTAAAAATTTAAATGTTTTAATATTGTGGAAAATGACTGACTTATATTACCAGCATACAACAAGGGCATATTGTCACACTAACATATGAACCAACAAATTTTTCGCATTACCTTCTATGAAGTCATTTTCATTAAATATCAGTTTTTCTCCAAGGGGACCATCCTCATCTTCCTGTTCATCATCTTCATCAGGATTATTAATGACCTCCAATCCAGCTTCAATAACTTCTACCAATTCATCTCGCTTGTCTTTTCTAACTGGCTTTTCCTCAGGATGGCGAGTGAGACCCATTTCCAACTGGAACACTTTCATTAAGGTAAAACTTTCAAAGGGAATGACCCCATACTCACTAGGTAGTTTGGCTCCTGTGCTAACTTCAGCTTTGTCAATTTGGGAATGAAGAAACTCTAAAAGATCACTAGGTGCTTGTTCTTTGTTGCCTTGATAGCCTATGCCATTAGCCCCTACGTTTTTTCTTTCTTGCAATGATCTCATCTTCTCACTCATTTCTTGTAATTCTTGTTTTAGTTGGGCAATTTGGCGCTTCAGACTGGTTGCCCTGGTTTGATAATGTTCTTCTTGCTCCTGCAATAGGGCTTGATAATATTCTCTACCATAATTTTCCCCAACGACCCCAGGAAGAGATGCATTTCCATCAGTCTGGGGGGCACATTCCAGAAGGTACAAAAATAATACCAAACTGCAGAGTAAAGCAAGACCCAACAACAGCCAATGAGTCCGGGTCTGAAGAATCAATCCTCTTCTAGGCATTCTTATCAATGTGGACTTGTGTAATGAGATAAGTTCTTTGTTTGTTCATACCTTTAGCAAAAGGTTATCAAAAATTAAAAACAAAACCAGGATTTCCATAAAAGGTACCAAAACAAATTCTGCTGTAGCTTAAAAAATTTCTTCCTTCACAGTCAAGACTACTTGCAGAAATGAGAAAGTACACATCTTCCTGTATTGTTACTGTGATATCCAGAAGAAATCTGATCTACAGAATCAGATAAAATTCCATTACATGGGTGGTGACCTTTCTGTAAGAAACAAATTAGAATCAATGAGAATTTTGTTTCCTTATGTACATCAAATTGTTGGCAGTGTAAACTTAGCTATGTGACCATTATATGTAGAGCAGCAGGAGAGGCGCTAATAAAATTGAGAATATTCAGTAAATTCTTGGAAAAACTATTAAGAAAAAAATCTTACAAAATACTAAAATATCACATGCAATATACTTTCTCCCCCACACATAATACTATTAAACCAGGTCTACATATCCATAATCTCTTGAATGAATCAAAGAAACATTAAAGTTCTATTTAGCATACTTTGTGTTACATAGACTCTACTGTATTCTAATTATTTAAAAATTCTACTGCTCATAGCTCTTTATTAACATAATATTTTGATTAATACATCATCTCCCACCTACTGCATATCACCATTTCGGAAATGAGTTTCTATAAATTATTATATTAAGAATGGCTTACTAGAAAGATGTGTTCTTTCAGTTTATTCAATTCAAGCATTCTATTTCACTGATTTATATGGCTCAACTCGGTCACACTAAGAGCCTTACAATTAAGTGGAAGGAAAAATTATTTCAAAAGGTCAGACTTCTGGAAAACACATTAAGAAACATTTTTACATCCAAAGTCCTCCAATAGTTTATTTGAGCGTTAGATCACATAATTCTTTTGGCCATATTTCACAGCAACAGATTTCCTACAAGCCTGGGAAGGTTTAGAGTCGACATAAAGAAAAACACAAACATTTTAATGTTTATTTGCAGAGTAAATAATTACAAACCTTTTATAAATTTACAAACATACATGGTTTCATACCACAGCTAGTTGTGTGAGCTCTTCCATGTTTCTTTCTGAACTAAGAATTCTCTTTTGTTTTCATTTAAAAATTTTCAATTACAATTGATGTTCGATTATTACTTTGTTAGTTTCAGTGTAAAGCAAATGGTTAGAAGTTTATATAATTTACAAAGTGATTCCCCTGAATAGTCTACTACCCACCTGGCACTATACATAGTTATTACAGTATTATTGACTATATTCCCTATGCTGCACTTTATATCCCCTTGACTATTTTGTAACTACCAATTTGTACTTCTTAGTCCCTTCACCATCCTCCCAATCTCCTTCCCATCCAGCAACCATCAGGTTCTCTATATCTATGAGTCTGTTCCTGTTTTGTTTTGTTCTTTAGAATGCACATATGTGAGATCATATGAAATTTGTCTTTCTCTGTCTGACTTATTTCACTCAATGAAATACCCGACAGGCCCATCCACGTTGTTGCACGTGGTTAAGATTTCATTCTTTTTTATGGCTGAGTGATATTCCATTGTATACATGTACCACATCTTCTTTATCCAACTGTCAACTGACAGGCACTTAGGCTGCTTCCATATCTTGGCTATTGTAAATAGTGTTGCAATAAACGTAGGGGTGCATACATCTTTTCAAATCAGTGTTAATAAATTTCTTCAGATAAATATCCAGAAGTGGAATTGCTGGGACATATGGTAGTTCTATTTTTAATCTTTTGAGGAACCTCCATACTGTTTTCCATAGTGGCTGCACCAATTTGAAATCCCACCAACAGCACAC
>NW_024341756.1:820211-885748 GCF_902729225.1 Pteropus medius | reverse complement strand
AATTGCTGGGACATATGGTAGTTCTATTTTTAATCTTTTGAGGAACCTCCATACTGTTTTCCATAGTGGCTGCACCAATTTGAAATCCCACCAACAGCACACAAGGGTTCCCTTTTCTCCACATCCTTGCTGACCCTTGTTGTTTGTTGACTTACTATGATAGCCATTTTGACAGACAGGTGTGAATATATCTATCTCACTGTGGTTTTAATTTGCATTTATCTGATGATTAGTGACATTGAACATTTCTTCGTATGTCTATTGGCCATCTGTATGTCCCTTTGAAGAAATGTCTATTTAGGTCCTCTGCCCACTTTTTAATTGGATTGTTAGGTTTTATTTTTGGTGTGAAGCTGCATGAGTCCTATATAAATTTTGGATATTAAGTCCCTATCAGATGTATCATTGGTGAATATCTTCTCCTATTCACTAGGTTGTCTTTTCATTTTGTTGATGGTTTCCTTTGCTGTGCAAAAACTTTTTAGTTTGATGTAGTCTCATCTCGTTATCTCTTCTTTTGTTTTCCTTGCCCAAGGAGATATAGCAGAAAAAATATATATATTTGAGAGCAATGTCAGAGAGTTTACTGCCTATGTTTTCTTCTGGGAGTTTTGTGGTTTTAGGAATTACATTATAGTCTTTAATCCATTTTGAGTTTATTCTTGTATATGGTGTAAGAAGGTGGTCTAATTTCATTTCTTTGCTTGTATTTGTACAGTTTTCCCAACACCATTTACTGAATAGGTTGCCTTTACCCCACTGTATATTCTTTCCTATTTTTAATAATCTGTCATAGATTAATTGACTGTATAGGTGTGGGTTTTTTTCTGGGCTATTTTGTTCCACTGATCTATGTGTCTGTTTTTATGTGAGTTTCATGGTGTTTTGATTACTATAGCCTTGCAATATACTTTGATATCAGGTAGTATGATACCTCCAACTTGTTCCTCATTCTTAAGATTGTTGTGGCTATTTGGAATCTTTTGTGGTTCCATATAAATTTTAGGATTATTTGTTCTAGTTCTGTAAAAGATGTCACTGGTATTTTTTTTCAGTGTATATTCTCCTCCCTCCCACCCCCGGTTTTGTTGAAATATAATAGACAATTAGTTGCTTGTATTTACATTGTACAATTCAATGAGGTTTTTTTTCAATTATAGTTGGCACAAATACACCAGTTTCAGTTGTACAGCATAGTGATCAGAGATCCACATAACTCATGAAGCGATCACCCTACTAAATCTAGCACCCTTCTTCCCTCTTACATATTACACGTTATTAACCATGCTAAACTTTACATTTCTGTCTATTCTGCAACTATCCAATTGTGCCTCTTAATCCCTTTGCTATTTTTGTCGTCCACCCCAACCCCCCTCCCATCTAGTAGCCCTCAAAATATTCTCTATATCTGAGTTTGTTTTTGTTTTTTTCTTGTTGTTCTTTAGATTCCACATGTACATAAAATCATGTGATATTTGTCTTTCTCTATCTGACTAATTTCATTTAGCACAATACTCTCTATGTCTATCAAGGCAGTATCTTTTTCCATCCCCTTCCTTTTAGTCTCTGTGTGTCTTTAATCTCAAGTGAGTCTCTTACAGGCAACACATGTAGGGGTCTTATTTTTGTGTCCATTCAGCCACCCTATCTTTTGGTTGGAACACTTAATTCTTTTCCATTTGAGGTACCTGTTGATAGGAATGTAGTTATTACCATTCCCTATTCATGTTTTGATAAATGTTTTTTCTTCTTACAGAAGTCCCTCCAACATTTCCTGCAATATCGGCTTATACAGTCATGAAATTCCTTTTGCTTATTTTTGTCTGGAAAGTTCTTTATCTGTCCTTTGATTTTAAATGATAGCTTTGTTGGATAAAGTATTCTTGGTTGTAGATCATGCATTTTCATCACTTTGAGTATTTTGTGCCAAGCCCTTCTGACCTGCAAAGTTTCTTCTGAGAAATCAGCTGCCAGTATTACGGGTGCTCCCTTGTAGGTAACTAACTGCTTTTCTCTTGCTACTGTTAAGATTCTCTTTGTATTTAACCTTTAGCATTTTAATAATGTGTCTTGGTGTGGGCCTCCTTGGGACTCTCTAAGCTTTCTGGGGTTGTATGTCTATCTTTCACTAGGGTAGGGAAGTTTTCCATCATTATTTCTTCAAATAGCTCTTCAATGTCTTGTTTTCCTGCTGGTAGCCCTATAACACAGATATTTTTACATTTAATAGTGTCCCATAGAGTCCTTAAATTATTATTATAGCCTTGGCTTCTTTTTTCTTGTCATTCTGATTGAGTGTCCGTGGCTTCTCCATCTTCCATGTAGTTAGCTCAATCCTCTTCTTCGCTCTGCTTACTCCATTTAATATGCTTTTCATCTCAGATTATGTGTTCTTCATTTCCGACTGGTTCCCCTTTATAATTTCCATTTCCATTTTTTTTTATCTCTTTGTTAAAGTTCTCACTGAATTCATCTACACTTCCCCTAAGTTCACTGAGCATCTTTATAACTAGTATTTTGAACTCTGCATCTGTTCGATTGCTCAACTCCATTATTCCTGGATCTCTGTTCTGCTCTCTCATATGGTTTCTGCTTGTCTTCCCATTTTGGCTACCTTTCTCTGTTTCTATGTACTAAGCAAAGTTCCTAAGTCTCCTGGTCTTATTAGTGCAGCTTTGTGAAGTAGGTGTCCAGTGACACAGGCCTGAGAGGGGTTCAGCTCTAGGCCAAATTTAGCCACAGCCTGTGACTCTCCAGGACCACGTGTTAAGATTCAGCAAGCAATCCACAGATGCTGTGCTTATAGTTGCCTCAAGAAGCCATGCCAGAAACTGAGGTCAGCTGCCACCAGTGTTAAGTCTTGGCGCTGCTCAGCAAGGAGCAACTAACTGACTAGCCAATGATACACCTGGATGTGGCTTGGGTGGGGCTGCGAGTTGGGGGAGGTGGAGTTTCAGGGGCTCCTCTGGGCAGAGCAACCTCTGTTATCCTGTTTGATGATGTCTGAGCTAAGGCAGTGCTGAGTCTGCACACTGGGAGCGGGGAGGGCTCAACAGAGGAACAATGGATACCACCGGCACTTCCGTACAGAGTGAGCCTCACCTCTGGCCCTCACTCCGACAACTCAGTGTCCCCTTGTAAGTCCCTGGTGCCCCGAAGCAGCCAACCAGTCAGTGCTGGTGCTCGGAGTGAGCAGGTCGATCACCACGAAAATCCACTTGAGGACGCAGCCCCTTTAAGAGGTGTCTGCAGCTGCTGCTGCCGCAGCCTCTATCTCACTCAGCTGCTCCAACCAAGCAGCCTCATGTCTTCACCCACTCCTACCTTCTACCACCCAGGTTGATTAATTATTTCTCTCCCTAGTTGTAGTGCTTCTGTTCCTCTAGATCCCAGGTGACTTTCCTTGCTGTTTGCTCCTTGTTTCTGTCTCAACTTTGATTTGGTAGCAAGAAGGATGAACAGAGCCTCTATCATCTACGCCATTTTTTCCTCCACACTTGTCACTGGTATTTTGATAGAGATTGAACTGAATCTATAAGACTGCTTTGGGTAGTATGGACATTTTAACAATATTAATTCTTCCTATCCATGAGCACGATATATGCTTCCATCTACTTATATCTTCTTCAATAATATAATTTTCTGAGTACACATATTTTTACCTTCTTGGTTAAATTTATTCATAGGTATTTTATTATTTTCTTTGATGGAAATGTAATTGGGATTGTTTTCTCTCTTTGATAGTTCATTATTAATGTATAAAAATGCAACCAACTTCTGAATATTAATTTTGTAATCTGCTACTTTACTGAATTCATTGATCAGTTCTGGCAGTTTTTTGGTGGAATCTTTAGGGTTCTCTCTATATAGTATCATGTCATCTGCAAATAATGAGAGTTTTACTTTTTCCTTTCCAATTTGGATGCCTTTTGTTTTTCCTGTCTGATTGCTGTAGCTAGGACTTCCAATACTATGTTGAATAAAAGTGGTGAAAGTAGACATCCTTTTCTTGTTCCCAAGCTTAAGGAAAATGCTTTTCGTTTTTCACTTTTGAGTATGATGTTAGCTGTGGGTTTGTCGTATATGGGCATTATGTTGAGGTATATTCCATTTCCACTTTGCTGAAAGTTTTATCATAAATGGATGCTGGATTTTGTCACTTTTTCATCTATTGATATGATCATATGATTTTTATCTTTCAATTTCTTAGCATGGTGTATCACTTTAACTGATTTGAGGATACTGAACCAATCTTTCAACCTAGGAATAAATCCAACTTGATCATGGTGTATGATATTTTTAACGTCTTGCTGAATTCGGTTTGCCAATATTTTGTTGAGAATTTTTGCATCTATGTTCATTGGGGATAGTGGCCTATAACTGTCTTTTTTTTTTTTAATGTCTTTGAATCAGGGTAATTGTAGCCTTGTAAAACGAGATTGGGAGCCTTCCAACTTCTTGAATTTGTTTGAATCTAATCTAAGGATTCTTAACAACATAAATCTCTATTTATGGTTAAACTTAGCATAGAGGAGGGAGGGGAGACCTCTGCCACAGAGAGAACTTCCATTTTAATGAAGTATTTGTCAAGAAGGATATGTAGGCTTTTAACAGTTAGTTTCTACCAGTGCAGCAGAACCTATGGAGTAAGATCACCAAGGAACATTAATCCTAGTAATTTTCTTACTGATTAGGAAAGCTTGGATGCCTTCTGTGAAAAATGCTGCACTGTGTATTTTTTGTGGCACACAGCCATATGAAATGTAGGACAGATTCAAACTTCTTATGGGCAATAGACCACAAACAATGGACTTCACTAGCCTTAGCCATTTATTAATTTTGTTAACCAAATGATAACCAAGTATTTTGAAAAATTTAATTCACCACTGAAATAGCAGTATATGTCACATATAGTACTTAGTTTTGTGTTACAATTAAACACACACACACACATATTTATGAGATTGCCACATAAAATGTATAAGTGGGCTGAGTTTTATTATGACAGCATCTGTTTTACTGATTATAAATTTTGTTTTATTGTAAGTGATGTAGAAAAAATATAGGAAAAAATTTCAATATTAAGAAACTAATTAAAAATATAAGGATGCAAAGCTAATATTATTTTCAGGACTTTACCATGCCTCGAACCCTAATTCTTAGCATAAGAAACCACTCAAATTTCATGATTTTAAGAATAAAACTCAGAGGTGTCTCTTTTAAATATTTATAAGTTATTACTGGCCCATTTATTAGGGAAAAGACTAAGACTAAAACTGAATACGTGGAAACATAATTTTGTATAAATTAACAAAATTAAACATATTTAACAATATTAAATTCAAACTGTTTTGAAGTGAAACTTGATAACAGAACAGTATGTAATCTAAGCACCCTTACCTTTTATTATATGATACTTCAAAATTTTTTCTTTATATAGACAATATATTTTAAACTGTGAGATATGACCCATTAATGGGTCACCACCAAAGTTGCTGTCATTCTCTGTAATGTGTTTGTATCATAAATAAGGTTTATTCATAGTACAGACTTAATCCCAAGCAACCTTCTATGCATAAACTGCAAATAGATAACTGTCCTGAGGAAAGAACGAGATATACTGTGGACATGAAAAAATAAGCTGTTAAAGATATGAAATACAAAATCAAGGATCTCAGAGTTGGAAAAAAAACCTAGAAGCCATCAATTCTGATTCTCTAAAACAGACAAAAGAAACTTTCTCTTATAGCCAAGATGGAGTAACTAGGACCATATTTACTCTTACACTTGAAACAACCAATGTCTTGGTTTTCAAGACATTGAATATTAGGTAATAAAGGACAATGATCTATGGAGAAACAAGAAACAAACAATTGCCCAGCTTACTGCCTTAGTTTCCAGGCCATAGCACAGGGAGCAGAACCTAAATAGCCTAGCAGACTCTCTAAATTGATGAAATGGAGTAGTCTGAGAAATCCAAAGCACCTACGTCCAAAGGATACAAACCCAGAGGAGAGAGCTGCAGAGAGAGAGAACTCCAGAGCTCTGAAGAGGATACTCTTTGGGTATTCAGCAGAACATTGATCAGTGCAGGCATATGAAGAAACTAAGGCTGAAGAAAGAACCACACAAAAAATTAGAGGACACAGAACTCAGAACTCACACGAGGACAGGAATAGTGCAAGTTCCTGCCAGACAGACTGGAAAACCATAAAATTCATACAGCAATGGGTAGAGTAAGATCTTGCCTCAGTAGAAAATAATTAGCTCTAGACTGAATATGGCTCTGGTCCTGCCTAAATCTTAAAAGCAAACCTGAAAGAATCAAATTGCTTTCAAGTAACTCCATAACTACTTATAGAAATATAAAAATATCCAGCATCCAGCAAAATGAAATTCACAATGTCTGGCATCCAAACAAAAATTATCAGGCATACAAAGAAAAATAAATATACAATCCATAAGAAGAAAAATTAATGATCAAAATCGACCTTGAGTTGACTTATATATTGGAATTCACAGAAAAGGACAGTAAAACAATTATTATAGCTGTATTTAAAATGATGTTCATGTTCAAAAAACAGTAAGTGGAAACATGGATGGCATAAAAAAGATCCAAACTGAATTTCAGAAGATGAGAACTTCAATGTCTGAGATGAAAAATACAGTGGATGCAATGAACAGATTAGATACATCAGAACAAAATATTAATGAATTAAAGACGTAGCAATAGAAATTATACAAAATGTAAAAAG
Source organism: Pteropus medius (assembly GCF_902729225.1). NCBI lineage: Eukaryota > Metazoa > Chordata > Mammalia > Chiroptera > Pteropodidae > Pteropus > Pteropus medius. The sequence continues at coordinate 878,993 of NW_024341756.1, read as the reverse complement.
CAAAAAAAAAAAAATGGAAAACATAAACAGAATACCCAATAAACTGTGTGACAACTTCAAACAGCCTAACAGATATGTAATTAGTACCAAAGAAGGGGAAGAGGGTTAGGAGAAACATTCAAAGAAATAAGGCTAAAAACTGATGAAAATTATCAACACATAGATCCAATAAGCTCAATGAATCATAAATACAACAGTCATAAAGAAAACTAAAGCAAGGTGCATGATAATCTACTGCTCGAATTCTATGACAAAAAGAAAATCAAAAGTGGCCAGAGGAAAAGCACACATCACATACAAGAAATAAGACAGTGCTGCAATATCTTTAAGAACTGAAAAGTAAAATATGCCAACTTAGAATTATATGCTCAGAAAAAGTATCCTTCAGGAGCAAAGGTAAAATACTCTTTCAGACATTAAAAAGCTAAAAGAATTCATCACCATCAGACCTGCACAAGTTCTTCAGGCAGAAGGAAAATGGTATCGGATTGAAATATGGATCTACACAAAGCAATGAGGAATCCCAGTAATGAAAATTATAATATTTTTGTTATTTAAATCCTTTAAAATATAACTGAATAAAATGGAAAAATTCCTAGAAAGACACAAATTACTAAAACTGATCAAGAAGAAATAGTAAATACGAACAGACCTATAATGAGATTAAATTAGTAATAAAAACACTACCTACAAAGAAAAATCCAGGCCCAGATGATTTCATTAGTGAATTTTACCAAGCATGTAAGAATATCAATTCTTCACAAACACTTCTAAAAAACAGAAGAGGGAACACTTCCCAACTCATTCTATGAGGCCAGTATTATTCTGATGCCAAAACCAAATATAGACATCAAAAGAAAACTACAGATCAATATTACTTATGAAGAGACACACAAAAGTCCTCAACAAAATATTAGCATACTGAATATGTAAAACACATACAAAGAATCATACACCACGACCAAGTGAGATTTATCCCTGATGCAAGGTTGGCTAACCATTTGAAAATCAATTAATGCAACACGCCATATCAATAGAATAAAGGACAAAACCCAGATGATCATGTCAATAGACGTAAAAAAAGCATCTGACAAAATCCGACACCCCTTCCTGATAAAACCACTCAACAAACCAGGATTAGAAGGGGACTTTAGAAGGAGACTTCCTCAACATGATAAAAGGCCTATACAAAAAACTCACAGTTAACTTTATATTTAATGGTGAAAGATCAGGAATAAAACAAGGATGCTGCTCTTGCCACTTCTATTTAACATTGTACCGGAGGTTTTAGCCAGGCAAGAAAATTAGGCAAGAAAATAAAAAACATCTGGATTGGAAAGGAAGAAGTAAAACAATCTCTATTTGCAGATGATATAATCATGTGTACAGACAATCCCAGGAAGTCATTAAAAATCTATTATAACTAAAAAAATGAGTTCAGCCAGGTTACAGGATATAAGATCAATATACAAAAATCACTGTATTCTATATACCAGCAATGAACAATCTGAAAATGAAATTAAGAAAATTCCATTTACACCAAAAAGAATAAAATGCTTAGCAATTTTTGCAAAAGCAGTGCAAGATTTGCATTCTGAAAAATACGAAACACTGTTGAAAGAAATGAAAGATTTAAATAAATGAAAAGACACTTATCTATGCTCATGAATCGGAAGACTTAATATTATTAAGATGGCAACACTTAAATTGATCTACAGATTCAATACAATCATCCTCAGAATCCTGATTTCTTTACAGAAATTCAAAGCTGATACTAAAATTCGTACAGAAATTCCAAGAACCCAGAAGAACTAAAACAGTCTTGAGAAAGAACACATTTGGAGGACTCATACTTCCTCATTTCAAAATTTACTTCAAAGCTACAGTGATCAAGGTACTATCATAAGAATAGATATAGAGATCAATGGGACAGAATTTAGAGTCCAGTAATAAACCTTTATATTAAGTTAACTGATTTTTTAGAAGGGTGGAAGGTCATTCAATGAAGAAAAAATGTCTTTTCATAAATGATGCGGGGATGATATAGTCACATGTAAATGAATGAAACTGGACCCCACCTCACTTCATATTCAAAAATTAAGTCAAAATGACCAAACTGACTGAAACTGACTAAAGATCTAAATATAAGAGAAAATTGTAAAATTCACAGAACAAAACATAAGTGTAAATCTTGGTGTCCTTGAATTAGGCAATTGTTTCTTATATGTGACACCAAAAGACCAAAGACAAAATAAATAAATTGGACTCATTAATAAGAAAGACTTTTGTGCTGCAAAAGATATCAAGTGAAAAGACAACCCCAAAAATGGGAGAAAGTATTTCTAAGGCATATTTCTAATAGTAGTCTGTGTACAGAATATATAAAAAGTGACTGTAAATTAATATTAAAAAAAAACACAATGGGCAAAAAATCTGAATAGATATTTCTCTAAGGAAATATAAGAATAGCCTATATACACATGAAAAGATGCTCAACATCACTAGCAAACAGGGAAATGCAAATCAAAACATAATGAGATAAGACTCAACATCCATTAAGATGTAATTAAAAAATGAATCAAAGATCTAAACATAAAACCTAAAACTATTAAACCAAAGCATAGGAGAAAAATCTTTGTGACTTTAAGTTAGGCAAAGATTTCTTTGATATGATACTAACAGCATAACAGATAAACTAGACTTCATCAAAATTGGTAACTTGTGCTCTCTGAAAGACACTTTTTCAAAACAGACCGATCAGCAGTACGGAAACTGAAACAATCATCAAAAATCTACTAAAAAGTAAAAGTCTAGGACCAGATGGCTTCACCGGTGGATTCTACTAAACATTCAAAGACGATTTAATACCTATTCTCTTCAAACTCTTCCAAAAAATTGAAGAGGAGGCAATACTTCCCTACTCATTTTATGAGGACAATATCACTCTGATATCAAAACCCGGTAAAGATAACACAAAAAAAGAAAACTACAGACCAATATCTCTCATGAACACAGATGCAAAAATCCTAAATAAGATACTAGTGAACTGAATACAGCAACATATTAAAAAGATTATACACCATGTTCAAGTGGGCTTCATCCAAGAGGCACAGAGATGGTTCAACATAAGCAAATCAATTAATGTGAGGCACCACATAAACAAATTAAAAAATAAGAATCATATGATCATATCAATAGATGCAGAAAAAGCCTTTGACAAGACACAGCACCCATTTATGATCAAAATACTTAACGAAATCGGTATAGAAGGAAAGTATCTTATAAATAAAGGCCATATATGACAAACCCTCAGCCAACATTATACTTAATGGTGAAAAACTAAAAACTCTCCCTCTAAGATCAGGAATAAAACAAGCCTGTCCACTATCACCACTGTTGTTCAATATAATATCGGAGGTCCTAGTGAGTGCAATCAGACATGAGAAAGATAAAAACAGCATCCAAATAGGAAACAAAGAAGTCAAATGGTCACTATTTGCGGATGGCATGGTTCTCTATGTAGAAAACCCTAAAGACTCCACAAGAACACTACTAGAAACAAGCAAATACAGTAAAGTTACTGGATACAAAATCAATGTTGAAAACTCCATAGCGTTTCTATACTCTAATAATGAAGAGTCAGAAAAAGAAGTGGAAAAAATAATTCCTTTTGCAATTGCAACAAAAAGAATAAATGAATCTAACAAAACATGTGAAAGACTTATATAGTTAAAAGTATAAGACCCTAATAAAAGAAATCGAAGAAGATACAAAGAAATGGAAAGATATTCTGTGTTCTTGGATTGGAAGACTCAACATAGTTAAAATGACCTTATTACTTAAAGCATTACACAGATTTACTGCAATCCCCATCAAAATCCCATCAGCATTTTGTAAAGAAATAGAACAAAACATCATCAGATTTATATGGAAGCACAAAAGACTCCGAATTGCCAAAGCCATCCTGAGAGAAAAGAACGAGGCTGGAGGCATCACGCTGCCCGACTTCAAATTATACTACAAAGCGAAAGCAATCAAAACGGCATGGTATTGGCAGAAGAACAGACACACGAAACAGTGGAACAGAATCGAGAGTCCAAAAGCAAGCCCATGTTTATATGGGCAAATAATTTTCGACAGGGGGTGGCTCCATAGTGTAGTGGTTAGCACATCTGCTTTACATGCAGAAGGTCCTGGGTTCGCACACCAGGTGGAGCCACGGACCATACCCTGGGTGTGCGCCACGAGTGCATGGGAGGAGATGCCTCGCCTTCAGAGATCCAGTTCATAAGGGGAGATGGCAACATTCATAGGTCAGGGGGGGTGGGGTGGGAATTAAAGAGGGGAAAAGCCAATAGCATTCAGTGGAGAAAGGAAAGCCTCTTCAATAAATGGTGCTCAGAAAACTGGAAAGCAACATGCAAAAGAATGAAACTAGATTCTTGTCTATCACTACACACCAAAATTAACTCAAAATGGATTAAGGACCTGAATATAAGGACCTGAATATAAACAATAAAATGCATAGAAGAAAATATTGGAACTAAATTCAAGGACCTTGGACTTAAAGAGGATTTTATGAACTTGACCTCAAAGGCAAGTGAAGTAAAAGCAAAAATAAATGAATGGGACTACATCAAACTAAAATGCTTCTGCTCAGCAAGAAAAATTGTCAACAAGGTAAAGAGACAACCATCCAAATGGGAAAATATATTTACAAGGAACGCCTCCGATAAGGGCCTAATATCCAAAATATACAAGGAACTCATACAACTCAATAATGACAAAAAAACAAATGATCCAATCAAAAAATGGGCAGAGGACCTGAACAGACACTTCTCCCTAAAGAACATACAAATGGCCGACAAATATAAAAAAATGCTCAACATTGCTAGTTATTAGAGAAATGCAAATCAAAACCACAATGAGATATCATCTCACACCTGTTAGAATACCTATAATCAACAGGATAAGTAATAACAAATGTTGGAGAGGATGTGGAGAATTAGGAACCCTCATACACTGCTGGTGGGACTGCAAATTGGTACAGCCACTATGGAAAACAGTATGGAGGTTCCTCAAAAAACTAAGAATTGATCTGCCATATGATCCAGCAATCCCTCTACTGGTTATTTACCCTGAAGACTTGAAAACTCATATCCGAAAAGATATCTGTGCACCAGTGTTCATAGCAGCATTATTCACAGTGGCCAGGACATGGAAGTAACCGAAGTGTCCTACAACAAATGACTGGCTAAAGCAGCTGTGGTACATATATACAATGGAATATCACTTAGTCCTAAGAAGAGATGAAATATTGCCTTTTGCAACAAAATGGATGGACCTTGACATAATCATACTAAGCAAAATAAGCCAGACAGAAAAGGTTGAAAATCACATGACATCACTTATATGTGGGTTATAAACCTAAAAGCAACAAATGAACAGGACAAACAGAGACTCATGGACATGAACAATGGACTAGTGGTTACCAGAGGAGAGGGAAGGGGGAGAGGGAACAAATAAAATAAAATGTTAAATATAAATAAATACAAAAAAATAAAATACAATATAGCTGGGAAAAAAAAGAAGTCTAATTGCAAGTCTATATAGGTACCGTATGCTGCTCTCTGGAAGCTATGAGACTGTATATTTACCCACAAAGATAAATATATCACAACTTTCATCAGAATGTATCTAGGTGTGTCTATCAATCTTCTTTTAATATTCTTGGTATATTTTTTTCCATTCATAAAGTCAGATACATCTACCTAGAAAAAATTCACTATTTTCTTCCTTCGTTCCTTTCATGGTATTCTGGTTTCATTCCACTGTAAGGTAGAAATGGGAAATCTGGCATCTACCGCGACTTGCAAGCAGAGTAGAATGGGGAAAAGGAGCTGTTAGCACAGCCAGAACCCCTGAAACTGTGCCACATCTTCCCATAAGCGCTCTGAAAAGGTATACTTCCTGATCATCCCTATTACGCAAGTGAAGAAACAGAGGCCAGGGAAGGAAGGTTTGATTTATATTTGCCGTACTTTGTCTCCTGATATATCTTTCTGTTTGGTTTCGGCTGCCTAAGACTCTGCCTGTATACTCCTACTCTCACGATCTCTGTTCTCTCTGGTTATTTCTCTTCTTCCAGTTTCTATTCCCTTCCGGAACTCCTATTAGATGTAAATGGTTCTTTGGGATCTATTTTCCATGCCATGGCTAATTTTTCCTATTTTCTATGTTTTAATATTCAGGAACTGATTGCTTATTTTCAAGACAGTCTATATTTAAACGGCATGATACCTTCCTAACTCTAAGCATACTACTACTAATTTTAAAATTTTCTTCTGTTTCTTACATTAACTCCATTGCTTCAGGTTTAGTTCTTGATTTGTTCAGTCTGAGCCATCTCTTACATCTTATTGATTTCCCACAAATGCTTAGTGATTTTTGTTGTCTGTTCCTATTATAACTGTACTCCTGTAGTAAATTCACATTTGTAACTAACCCTATAATTCAATTGTACATTTATACCCAGTACTTGTGTAATACGACAATAACTGTAAGTTCTTTGATTTGCAATTCCAGATTCTTCAATCTATTTTTAGTCATATACTTTAGGTGTTTCATTTCCCCTAACAACCACTAACTTGAATAACACAGTTCTTACCTAAGTGTTACACAACGAGCTTCAGGGACTGATTATCACCAGCTCTGATAGACTTGTCCAACAGACAGTTAAAGAAGTAGTAACAGTCTGGTAGATTATCACAGTTGTGTAATCCAAGGAGTAAAAAACGATAATATGGTAATGAGTCCTTAAGTCTTGAAATCATAAGTTATGTCTTTTACCAATCTTTAATGTTATATGTTAAAATAACAATTTCTACTCTTTAAAAAGAAGGCTTCATGTTGGTTAAAATGTAATTTTCCACCTACCTTATGATTCAGCCATTCCATAGCGCGCAGAAATTCATACAGATGTTCACTAACACACTTACAAGAATGTTCATAGTATTCTTTAAAACACATAATACACAAAAATTTGCCATACTTTGGAAACACAAATATTCATCAACAGAAATGTAGTCATATAATCATACAAAGGAATATTTAACATTGATAAAAAGAATGAACTGTTACACAAAATATCATGGGTGAATCTCACAATGTGCTGAGCATACTGTACAATTCCATTAATATGAAGCCCAAAATAGACAAAACGAATAGATGAAGACAGAAATCTGGATAGTGATTAGGGGACAGAGGTATAATTGACTTGGAAGAAGCAGAGGGAAACACCTGGGATGACAGAAATGTTCTATAGTTACAATTTGATCTAGATGGTGGTTACACAAGTTAATATATAAAAATTCACTGAGCTGTACAATTAAGATTTATGTGCTATTTGACTTCATATATACCTCATGAAGGTATATACCACTATAAAAAAGTTAAGAAATAAATGTAATTTCCAAACTGGCTGGAACTAAAACTGTGCTTATTTATGTCCAAGTTATCTGAGCCATAAATTGGAAATTCAACATCTTTTTTTACATTCGTTTAGTCACATGACAATTTCAAACGCATGGTATCAAAATAATACAAAATGTTAACATTTCTCAGTCATAAAATACTGGGTTTCCCACTTCCAATTTCGAAAGTACTATTTTAATATAACATGAAAAAACATTAATTTCACCAGAAATAAAGACCCAGCTCCTAAGATCCAGGCATCACATGTTAAGTCTCAAGAGCAGGCTGAAGGAAAAAAACTTAAGATTTATAATCAAATTTTCATTCTGTCAATAACATCATCAGAAATAAAAGCTTCACTATTGTGTTTACAAATTAGTCCTCAGCAAGTTGCTCAAGAATAATGCAATTTTCAAGATGAATTATAAAAATGCAAGAGGCTTCTCTTCTCGAAGTCTCCTCGGCCCCGCTAATTCCTATACAAATGTGCGTCTTTAAAGGCGCCTGCCAGAGACAGGGGCTGCTGTTAGAGAATACTATTTTAACGTAATAAAGAAGGAACAAAGTTTACCCACTGAAAGGAGCAGATATCGTGGCGAGCAGAAATTTTTGGTTTAAAAAAATGTACAAAAATAAAACACAAGCAAACCAACATCTCCGGCAGCACGGTTCTCAAAACAAAACTCAAACCGCTCAGAAAAACCGCAGCTTTTCCTGACACCAGAGAAGACTTCGGAGAGCTAGTTCGTGAGGCGATCCTACGGGACAGGCTTCCCTGAGGGCTCGTAGGTGAAGTGACCCGACCCGGACAGGGATTCACAGTCCCCGAGCCGCGCCCGAGCTCGAGTCGTCGGAGCCGCAGGCGGGCGAGGACGGGTAGACCGGGTACTTACCGCACTCGCCAGTCTGCGCACAGAAGCCGCCGCCTCTCCAGCCGGACACAACCGAGAGGCGCCCTGCCACCGGAGGCTATGCCGCCTCGCCGCCCACCCGCCCGGGCCACCGGCATGAAGACGCCGGCCACTTCCGGCGTGAGTGAGGAAATGAGGCCGCAGTTGTGCAGCGCGCCCGCTCCGCAGCTCCGCCTCCGTCCCGCCCCAGCCCTACAGCCCCGCCCATGGCCACTCTAGCTCTGAGGGCCGGATTGCTGGCTGTGCAGGAGGGCGTGCTTCACCGAGGATGTGTCACTGTCCTGCCCCAGAGCCCTGTTCTGGGAACCTGAAAGAGAGATGAGTGCCTGCGTGGGCACTGAGCTAAGGACTGGCTGGCTAATCGCCAGAGGTATCTCAGCATCCTCCGTGAGCTGCAGCTGCTTGTGAGACCCCAGTAAGGGAGCCCTGGGCTGCCAGTGATCTTTAGTCTAGTTATCCCTCTCCTTTGCACCTGAGTCTCCTTACACGTGAAATGAGGGAGTCGAGGTAGACATTCTGGGAAATGACTCCTTGGTCTCACATTGTATGAGTTCCATAAAGGAAAAAGAAAGCGCCTCCCTGACATCTCCTCCATTCAGCTGCTTATTCCAGAGACTTCTCATGGCACTTTGTCCCGCCCTGAGCATCTTCTTACACCATATACTAGAATAAACTGAAAATTGCATTAAAGACTATAATGTAAGACCAGAAACCATAAAACTCCTAGAAGAAAACATAGGCAGTAAACTGTCTGACATTGCTCTTAATATTTTTTCTGATATGCTGCCTTGGGCAAGGAAAACAAAAGAGATAAACAAATGGGACTACAGCCAACTAAAAAGTTTTCACAGCAAAGGAAACCATCAACAAAATGAAAAGACAACCTAGTGAATAGGAGAAGATATTCACCAATGATACATCTGATAGGGACTTAATATCCAAAATTTATATAGGACTCATGCAGCTTCACACCAAAAATAAAACCTAACAATCCAATTAAAAAGTGGGCAGAGGACCTAAATAGACATTTCTTCAAAGGGACATACAGATGGCCAATAGACATACGAAGAAATGTTCAATGTCACTAATCATCAGATAAATGCAAATTAAAACCACAGTGAGATAGATATATTCACACCTGTCTGTCAAAATGGCTATCATAGTAAGTCAACAAACAACAAGGGTCAGCAAGGATGTGGAGAAAAGGGAACCCTTGTGTGCTGTTGGTGGGATTTCAAATTGGTGCAGCCACTATGGAAAACAGTATGGAGGTTCCTCAAAAGATTAAAAATAGAACTACCATATGTCCCAGCAATTCCACTTCTGGATATTTATCTGAAGAAATTTATTAACACTGATTTGAAAAGATGTATGCACCCCTACGTTTATTGCAACACTATTTACAATAGCCAAGATATGGAAGCAGCCTAAGTGCCTGTCAGTTGACAGTTGGATAAAGAAGATGTGGTACATGTATACAATGGAATATCACTCAGCCATAAAAAAGAATGAAATCTTAACCACGTGCAACAACGTGGATGGGCCTGTAGGGTATTTCATTGAGTGAAATAAGTGAGACAGAGAAAAACAAATTTCATATGATATTGCACATATTTGCAATTTAAAGAACAAAATAAACAAAACAGGAACAGACTCATAAATATAGAGAACGACCTGATGGTTGCTGGATGGGAAGGAGATTGGGAGGATGGTGAAGGGACTAAGAAGTACAAATTGGTAGTTACAAAATAGTCAAGGGGATATAAAGTACAACATAGGGATTATAGTCAATAATATTGTAATAACTATGTATAGTGCCAGGTGGGTAGTAGACTAATTAGGGGAATCACTTTGCAAATTATATAAATGTCTAACCATTTGCTCTACACTGGAAACTAACATAAAATAATATAGAACATCAATTGTAATTGAAAAATTTTTAAATGAAAACAAAAGAGAATTCTTAGTTCAGAAAGAAACAGGGAAGAGCTCACACAACTAGCTGTGGTATGAAACCATGTATGTTTGCAAATTTATAAAAGGTTTGTAATTATTTACTCTGCAAATAAACATTAAAATGTTTGTGTTTTTATGTTGACTCTAAACCTTCCCAGGCTTGTAGAAAATCTGTTGCTGTGTAATACAGCTGAAAGAATTATGTGATCTAATGCTCAAATAATCTACTGGAGGACTTTGCCAGATGGGCGGGGGTTTGGAGGCTGGGTGAAAAGCGTGAAGGAATTAAGAAGTACAACTTGGCAGTTACAAAATAGTCACAGGATAGTGAAGTACAGCATTGTGAATATAATCAATAATATTATAATAAGTATGTATGGTGCCAGGTGTGTACTAGACTTATTGGGGTGATCAATTCATAAGTTATAGAAATGTCTAACCACTATGGTATGTACCTGAAACTAATATAATATTGAATGTAAACTGTAATTGAAAAAAAAAACTAGTAAAAAAAAACGCAAACAAAAATACTTGTGGTCCTGCAGATTAGCAGTGACATGGCTTATTCCACAACCAACCATCTACTGACAAGGACTCTTGTAAGTATTATAAACAGAAAATACACTGGGGAAAAATTTGTCCCATTTTAAGAGACAAAGAAGAATCCCTCAATTCAGATTAATGAGAATGTTCCAAGGAAGAAAAAGCACCCAATATCCTGCCACACCTTTAAATACAAAGATGAAGTAACTATAAATATAGATGGTATGGTAGTTTCCTAGGTCTCCTGTAACAAATTACCACAAACTGGGTGGCATAAAACTACAGAAATTTATCAAGGATTCAAGAGGGCCAATACTCCCTCCAAAGGCTCTGTGGGAGGATCCTTCCTTGCCTCTTCTAGCATCTCGTTGTTGCCAACAATTCTTAGTATTCTTTGGCTTATAGATGCATCACTCCAATCTCTACCTCCATCTTCACGTGGTATTCTCCTCTGTGTCTTCCCTGTTTCCAAATTTCCCTCTTTTTCTGAGAACACCTGTCTTTGGATTAGGGCCTGCCCTTATCTAGTATGATCTCATTTAACTTGATTGCATGTACGAAGACCCTATTTTCAAATAAGGTCAAATTCACAGATTCTGGGGTAAGGACTTGAACATACCTTTTCAGGGACACAGTTCTACCCACTGTATATGGTAACCTCATGAATTTCTGGTACATACAGGCACTAGTCTTTCTGCATTAAGTCCTGCTACCTTTGCTCAACCTCTTCCTTGGAGTAAACATGAACAGACACAGGTAGTAAGCATTTCGAATAACCCACAGATTTTGTTTTTCCCAACCTTTAACTGTAAGCCTGGAGTCCTTGATTGAAAAACATTCCTTCCAGCTCCGTGATACCCCCCTTCAAATTTAATATGGAGAGACTAACTTTGCAATTTTAAATGTACACCAGAGTATTTGGGACTATTTGTGAGATTCTAGAGGACTCCTCTATCCATAAGCAAGTTCATTATGCTCTGAATGTACCTTTGATTTCCCCATTATATTTGAAACATACCCCAGATAAGTATTTGACACTGTGCCCAACACATATCAGAAAAATAATTGGAGCAGAACCTGTTAAAATTCAGATAGAGCCTATCAACCATTATCTAAACTTCCCCAATATCTGTTGAAGCCAAAAGTAAAAGAAGGGATCACACTCATAGTTGAAGCCTCAGATCCAAAGGTCTTCTCATGCCCTGCAGTAGCCCTTGTAATACACCCTCCCTGGCAGTAAAGAAACCAAGTGGATAGGGACATCTATTTGTTGAAGACTGCAGGGCCACAAACAAATTGTTATTCCTCATTTCCTAACTCTAATACTATCCTGCAAGTCATTTGCTGAAGCCACTTGCTGTAGTGAACTTTTGCTCAACTTTTTTCAGTGTGCTTATAGAAATTTTTTTTGTGTGTATGTATAGTAAAATATACATAACCTAAAACTTATCATTTTAAACATTTTTAAGTGTACAGTTCAGTAAGTACATTCATATTGTTGTGGAACCATCACCACTATCCAACTTCAGAACTTTTTCATCATCCCAAACAGAAACTCTGCCCTCAATAAACACTAACTTTCCACTTTCCCTTCCCCCAGCCCCTGGCAACCACTGTTCAATTTTTGTCTCTGTGAATTCACTACTCTTAAGTACCTCATGCAAGTGAAAGTGTACGTTATTTGTCTGTGTGTCTGGCTTATTTCACTTAGCAAGTTTTCAAGGTTCATCCATGTTATAGTATATGTCAGAATTTCATTCCTTTTTAAGGCTGAATAATAACAGTCAATACCTTTTTACCTTCATTGGGGAAAGATAACAATCCTCCTGGACAGTCATGCCCCAGGGGTTTACTGAAGCTCCTTGTTTTTTCTAGGTATTTAATCAAGACTTAAATGATCTAAATTTCTCTTGTGATTCAGTTCTGACACAATATGTAGATCATCTCCTACTTTGCTGAGAGAAAAAGGGTTCCACTTATACTGTCTTAGCAGAAAAGGGACATAAAGTTTCAAAAGATAATGACAGTTTTGCCAAAACATAGTCCATTATTTAGGGCACGGCTCATCTAAAGGGGGAAAAGCACTCCCTTCTGATAAACTAAAAACTACCAAAATCTATCCTAGACTCCCTCACAAAATCACATTTGAGAGGAATTTGAGGTATAACTATATATTGCAGACAAATTTTTCTGTGATTGTGACATTTTGTGTATTGACTAAGTTCTCAGAAAGAGGTTCTCTCCTGTGAAAGCCCACCTTCTGAAACCTGAAGGCAGCTCTTCAATGACCTTCTTCCCTAGACATCCATAACAACATAAAAACCTTTGTCTATTTATGTATGAGTGATCTGGACCAACCTTTGAAGTTTCATGGGAACCATCCAAAAACCCATTGCTTACAATAGCCTTCCCTTGACCTGGAGCAAAGACTTATTCCTCCTTTTTTAGGGCAAATGATGAGCTAGTTCTAGGCTCCTCACTTGGCCTCATGATTTTTCCTATAGGACAGACATTACTATTGACTGAGAACACAATACTTTTCAGCTAAATGCTTAACCTCTTATTAAATTCTATTACTCTCTTCCTTTCACATTACTTTTCACTGCTGCAACACCCTGAATTCTGCACTCTCCTTCCCCTATCAGAAGAAGGGGGGAGCCTTGTGATAATCCTACCTCAAATAATTAGGGAACTCTCTGTATCTCACTCAGATTTCTTAGTCTCTTATTGAGAACTCTGACTTAATACCGTTTGTTGATGGATCACACCTCAAAACTAAAGCTGGAAGTTATCAAACAGCATATACGATCAGTAATTTAAAGTCTCTTTTAGAATATAGTCCTCTACCTGCGGTAAAATCAGCCCAGATGGCAGAACCTATTGCCTTTAAGAGAGCTTGTCAACTAGCCAAAGACTAGACAGTAAACATATATACAGATAGCAAATATGATTTTGGAGTAGAACATCACTTTGGGATACCAGAACTCCCACAAAAATGCATAGCAAGTTAAGCAACTTTTAGATGCACTCTGCTTCAGAAAGAGGTGGCTATTATAAAGGTTGAGAACTATGCAAAAAGAGACAATGTTGAGCTAAAGGAAATCTTCTAACAGATTATCCTGCCAAACAAGTAGCCTTAACCAAGTTTATGATCCTATCTAAACCCTCAAAGTATAAATCTCTGTAGGGACTGAAAGAGCCCATTATAAAATATCAACATTTAGTCCCTGATTCTGAAAAGGAAGAGCGAGAGGAATCTGTACTCTTCATTTAGATAATCTCTGGTGCCACAAGATAGTTGCTTGCACCAGATGAGTTCAAATAGATATTATCTAAATTTCTCTGTGAAACCACTCATAAGGTACAAATCGATTACCAGCTTAAATCACTGGAGGAGAAGCTTTAAAGATACTAGATGTTATTTTTGGGTCATATGTCACCAGTCAACAACATAAGCCTGGAAAAACTAAAGGTGGGATATAGCCAGGAACCAAACCTCAAGGACCCTTTGAACACCTTCAGAGGATTTTATCTCTTCATGGGATTTGAATGTTTTAGATTTGAATATGTCACACAAATGAAACTTTAGGGCATCAAACTGAGGATTTTTGGCACTCTAAAAGCAGCTGACTTAAGATCTGTAAAACAAACACATGACCTAGGATAGCAGACAACTTAGGCCCAAGATGTTGGACCAAGACCCCTAATTCCTGTTTTATTTTTTATCTGCTTGCATGTAATCATTCTTCTTATTTCTCATAACCCCCTGGTTGTCATCCACCAGGAATGGCCCTTTTCCTCTCTTGTCTCTCCTCTTTATATAATTGTTAGGTCAGAACATACTAATTCTAATGCCATTGTTAGGTTATCCCAATCAGTAGGCATTGCCCTAGATCTTACCAACTGTTGAATTTGCTATCCATCACCAAACCCCCACAATGAAAACCTCTGGGAAACTCCAGTCTCATCAAAGGAGACAATAGGGAATTATAGCTGATGGCAGATCCATTTGCAGCAACATAGACAAGTGACTTTAAACAAGTTAACCTGTGACTTTGCTAGTATCCTGTTCTCCCAGAAAAAGAACCAGTTATTAGTCTATCGATCACACCCCAAGTAATTCTAAATTTGAATTTAACAACCATCATAGGGTGATGAGCCAAATACTTGCTGCTTGTAAGGGATAAATAGAAGTCCAAATATGTAATCAGCTCATGGAAAGCTTGGTTCTGGCCTTTTATGAACAGATTCCTTTTCCTAGCTCTCCATGTTTCACTGCCAGATATTATAACTTTTGTTAGGATGCCTGGTCCTGTTTGCTTCAGACTAACATCTCATGCATGTAAATAGTATTAAGACTTGTCTGTACACAGACTAATAAATCTGACCTTATTTCTATAAATCATCAAGGTTGAAAATTCTGATTCAGACATGAGCTCCAAAACAAAGCCACCCTTGATTATTCAGCATTCTTTCTGGGGGAATTACTGACTCATTGTATAGCAGATTCCCATTGGTAAGAATTATACATCTAGGATTGTAATAAACTTATCACTAACTCTGGCAGAAGTCATTGGTGGTACCACCTCTTCCCCAGATGAAATGCAGATCAATCTCAGCTCTTTGGCATGAGCAGTGATGGACATTGCTCTGGATTTCTTATTGGTTAGTCATGGTCTGTGACATTCCTAACGCAGTTCTTGGATCAATGAAATGGGGAAGGTGGGACAGGTGATACAATGCCTTAAGGCAAAAGCTATTTGGCTCTCTAAAGTGGTCCCTCATGGCCTATATAGGGCTTGTTCTTGACCTGGGTTAGAGTTCTTGGTTCAAAGCATCTTACAGGGATTAATTGTTCTTATCTTTGTCATAGTGGTCATAATACTGGTCCACTGCATTCTATCCAGAGTTTGAAATGCTTCTGCACAGTCATTTTCTTATCAGATGATCACCACGATGCTCAACAGCAAGGTCAAGAAGATCTCATGATGCAGTTGACCATGGAGATCACTGAATAAATCAATCTCTAAGTGGTGAAGATCTGGATTTTTTTTTTTTTACTTCCCTGAATGTATCAACCTCCAAGCAAGAAAATGGCTAAGAGTGAGGACTGAGAGATTGAATATGCAGACCGACCACACATTACTGAACTCTGACCCACCATCTCTGCAGTAATCAACCCAGAATGGTCAAGACTTGGTCAATGACTGTCAGCTTTCCTATTTTTTGCTCCAAGTCAGAACCAGCCTGAGAAAGCCAAATATGTTTCCCAAATGAATCACGTGAGATGCCATTTCTAGTTAGCCTGCTTCCAGCTACCCCATTCCAACCTCTCATCACAGCACACCTGGAGCCTCTCCACACCTTTTTTCCCCATCAAGCTTTCTCACTTCTCTGCCAGCCTTTTGAGTCTCTGCCAAAAACAAGTGATAGTGGCAGAGTCTCTTGCTATAGCAAGTTTAGAATAAATAGCTTCTGCTTGTTCTCATTTGGGTGGTCTTTATTCCCGCAAAACTAGATTACAGATAATTTGATCTCTCTCAAAAGATAGAATTTCCTACCACAACACTTCTTTTACTTCTTTCAATGATTGTCTTTAGAGACCAGAATCCTCCTCCTCTGTATCATTCCTATTCTTAAAAATCATTTCCTATAACTTTTCTTTTTGTTTCCCACTCATGAAGTCTTCCAAATCCTTGAGATGTTCTTAGATTCTCAGGCCCTGTTGCCAGTGCCTCTAGAAAAATTTTATTTTAAGCTCTTTAAAACTCCCAGAAGGCACAAAGTATGGAGCAAGTCACATGACCTCGGTGAGAAAAGCCTCCCAGGAGAGGGGGATGTGATACAGGCACCACGTGTACTCCCTGCATTCCTCTGGACAAAGTCTCTTGCCTCATGTAGCAAGAGGCAGCCTTATGTTCTTTCTTCTCCTGGGCTAGACCCTTCCCATAGAAATGATTTTCCTCTGTGAGGGAAATGACAAGTGCAGAAAAGGACTGGAGTGCAGGTGAGAAACAAGAGCAGCCAAAAAGGATATTGTTTACTCTGGTACTGTTTACAAAATTGACAAAGATAAATAAAAACATGGACACTTAAAATAGACTTTTCATTTTTATTCAAGAACTTGACAGTTTGCATGGTAAATATTGGCTCTATAAAACATTAAACTGGCTTCCTCCTCAAAAGATAATATATATATTTCTAAGGTTTAGAATGCACTTTCTTTACGTTGCCTGTGCACTTGAACTTGAATTTTGAACTTGAATTGCCCAGCGTCATCTGAAAGGATGCAGGATTATGGTCTTTTCCTGGTGTGAGACAGAGCTCCTGAAGTCACAGTAGTTGAGGTAGTCTCAGGTCTTCAGGCTGCCTGGTGTATTCTCTGTGACGCTGAAGCCCTGCAGCCTGAAGTCACCACAGACAGAGGACCTCCCTGATATGGTTCCCCACTGAGAGATCTCAGTTGGGCAAGTCTTGTGATTTAGCACATCCCAGAAACATCTGCAAAAGTATCTTGTAACTCGACACAGTAATCAAAATCTGAGTTGCAAGGATTAACTGTGATTTCTTTCAGGTTTTCACCATGTGTGCCTCTTTAACTTGAGGAGTGAAGCTTACTCTTCCAGTTGTTAGACAGCCACCCATCCAGCCTCATCTGTATGACGTGGCAGGGTGCCTCAAACTGAAAGCTTCTCTACCTACAAATTCTGATTTCTTATCATCTCAGCTAAGATAATCCTTCATGAGTCCTAGCTCCTTAAAGAGGGAGGAGATTTTACCAGGTTCTACTAGGCTGTCAAGACTGCTTCAGAGGTCAAGGCTGTAGCAAACAACTGACTCTAGATATTAGGTTTATTTCTAGCCCCTGTGGTCCAGATTGAAAAAGGAAGCTGAGAGCAGATGTGAGTGCCGAAGTACCTCAGGCCTGGGCAGCCCCTGGGTGAGGCACATGCGTGCCTGTGTGCACGTATGTATGTATGCACCCAGAAAATGACACAGGCCCTCATCATCCAATGCACAATGCAACCATGAACCAGATTTATGTTGGTAAAAACTCATGTTTGCCTACTGACCCACCTTCTCCTTGCCAGGCATTTGAGGAAGAACTCAGAATTCCTATACAATCCGACAGGAGGACAGAAACAGAAGCATTTAGTATTTTAAGCTTCGTAATGGTTCAGGCCTTATTTTTTTCCTTCAACTTATAATGGACTTTCAGTCATGACTATGCATTTTACAGCCTTTTCCCCACAACTGTCCAACTCCAGCTTCAAGAAATAAGAAGCAAGCAAACACCTGAACCTGACATTGGCTGCTGCTCTATTCTCAGGAATAAAATCTGAAGGAAGGAATTCCTAGCATGGCAGAACTAGCTCAGTTTTTAACATTACTATAAATATGCCTGTTCACATATGTCGTCTTCAAGGTAAGTTGATAATACCACCAAGAATCTCCTAGTCTTTTAATCACTGTTAGTTCCCCAGTGGTTACCCCAATAGATTCCCTTGTGACATTTTAATTCTTGCATTAAAACTTCAAAAACCTGATGTTTCCAACTGGAGAGTTAAATAGAGAAAAGAAATTTACACATTTTACGATACATGATTTTATTTACATAACTGAAATTATTTTCTTAGTCACCTTGATTTACAAAAGCAAATTAATATGGTATGGGTTTAATAACCTTTCATAGACTTTACAAATTTTAATGACAGATTGCTACTTAATACTCAGTAATACTTAATACTTAGTAACTTATGCATATATGCATATGAAAATTTTGTCTGATAGGACTAGTAAGAATGAGTATTTTCATTACTCAGGACTAGACAATTTGATTATCAGTCAATGGTTAATTCCCTATCACTAGGTCAGCCACTTAGACTTGGGGTTCTCACCTGCTGAGAACAAATCTGTAGCAACTCACACTTACTGAGTAGGCATTTTTAATAATTTGAGAGAGTTTATCTTTATTTAATAAGATTAGCATTAAGCACATCTGAACACCAAAAGTTTACCACAACTAGAATGAATCATAATGTATCCGAAAAATGGCCCCCAACTGCAGCCATGTTACAACTCCAGTGTTTTCCCAGCTCTCTCTTTGGGTGTGTATACGTATGCATACACACATCACGAGGCTTCAACACATACTCAGCCAAGCCTTCTTGGCCACAAAAAAGCCATAATTTTACTGCTTTTGTGAAATGCCTATAAAATACAGTATTATAATGAGACTACTGTAAGTTCTTTCACAGTACTTTATGTCAGAAGACCAAGTAGTGTTTTGGTAACCAATTCTCTCCTGTAAAATTACAGTACTGAGACAAACAGAAGAGCTGTCAGGACTTTCCGAAAGCCACCCCACTCCCACAAGATGGGAGGAGCGCAGAGTGTCTGTGACCACAAAGAACCAGGGAAGAATGACAAGAAGCTTATGAGTCATGGTCAGAATCTAAAAAACAAAAATGCTTTGCTATAGCAGCATTAAGTGACAAACACAGGAAGAGTATATACATGTACCTTTTCACACAAGCTCTACAAGAGCCAAAACATTGTCTTTTCCATATCAGAATTGTAATTGTAGTGGTTCTTGGTCATTGTCAGTGCTACTGCTAACATAACAAGCTGAACCTTCCACTCACTCCTAATGTGCTAGATGAGGTGCTGCTTTTTGGTGCTGGACATGCAGTGTACTGAAGGCTGGGGGGTGGGTGCTCATCAGCCATGTCTCTGCTGTCAGCAATCCCTGGATTACAGGTCACTGCACTAAACGCACCTTTCTTCATACTGTTTTATCAGGGGGTAGGGACCACTCACTGATGGGGCAAATGTATCTATGAGCCCTGTTCCCTCACATTGCCAGTCTACACAGCAAATATGGCATCAAATCTCTCCATTGTGCTAAATCTAGGAATCATTTTAATCATGATAACAAATCAAATGTCTTCCTAAGAAAAAGATTTTCTTTTAATTTTAAAAAATCATTCTCAGGGTCTTGAATACTGAGCCTGTCCCCGCGGTCCCCTCATCCACTCCAGCTCTGACAGGGTTTTGACACCACCATGAGGTCTTGCTAGGCTCACATTTTTCTCAACAAGCACAGGTGGTTTGGGATAGTTTTTTCACCTGCTGCCTGTGTGTGTGTATATATATGTGTTTCATGTTTAAATCTTGTTGCTTTGTTTGGTGATTGATAATCAGAAAAATCAAATAGTTCAGGTAGTAAGTGAAGGACCCACATGAGTAAGCACAGAGTATAGTGGTCTCTGGCGAACACAGACCAACACTGGTGCTGCCGAGGGCTGAAGAGAAAGGAAGGACCTAAACACTGGACTCAGAACTCCTATCCAGTGTGCTACATCTGCTAGGAGAGAAAATCACCAGCCAGTGGGAAGGGTGCAATGAGGGGCCAGTGGATGGTCTTGGCATGTTTTCTCCCCCTGTGAGTCCGTTACCTTTCACAAAGAAATGTTAACTATCAAACGAGTCCATTAATTGTGCCGCTGAGGGTGAAACCATCCAGTTAGCATATACACTATCATTTGCATATCTTGGACACCCAGTGTTAGTGCCATCGGCTCTCGTGAGTGGTACAGGACTCTCTTCAGGCCAGTTCGGGTCTGACATGCCTAAAAATGAAAACAGATAATTTGTTCTGCACTGAAGAATCAAAACTTCATGTGCAGACAGTAAGGCCTTGGCAAAACTCCCTTTGAGGTTCAAACCAAACTTCTGGTTTCTGTGACAGTTACATGAATGGTTTCATGCTCCAGGTTTCCAAAACACACATTTAAGGGGAAATATCACATGCTCTCTTGGTTACTCTAACTTAACAGAACCTACCAATTTTGACTTTTATAAGCTTCAAACTCTCATATCCGATATATATTTGTTGATCTGTTTAACTCTTTCTAAGGCAGCATAAACCATCAACACATTGCTGTACTAAATGGCTAACTGCAGCAGGCAACTTCTATAAAAAGTTCTCTAACATAAAGAAGCCTACTGTCTTCTACCCAAGTCTACCCTGGAGTAGAGGATCT
The DNA here is from genome assembly GCF_902729225.1 of Pteropus medius. Classification (NCBI taxonomy): domain Eukaryota; kingdom Metazoa; phylum Chordata; class Mammalia; order Chiroptera; family Pteropodidae; genus Pteropus; species Pteropus medius. The sequence continues at coordinate 858,064 of NW_024341756.1, read as the reverse complement.
TCCAGATCAAGGGCACACGCAGGTGAGTCCCATGGCGGCGAAAGGACAAAATGGCATGTAGCATTATACCCAAATCCAGCAAGGAATCAAGTGACTCAGGAGGAATGCAAAAAGAACAATCTTGGCTTGAAACTCCAAGTTAAAAATAAAATCAATAATGAAGTTAGAAAACAGAAAAAAAATTTCAAGTATTTAATTGAAGACAAAAGAAGGAGTTTTGGCAAGAACCGTATTTACTGTCCATTGTAAGACCACAGCACCACAGACTTCTAACTTCCAAAAAGCATTTACTCCAGCTTTTAGCACTGACTTCTTAAGTGGCAACCATTATGACAGTGTGTAATGCAAAGGATGTGAAAACAGCAGTCTGTGTGTGTCCTCCCCAAGGGCGGACACATGGCTGGGCACCCAGTACCGAGTGGCCTCCAAGAGCTGCCTGCCTGCCCAGATGGTGTCTGAGGGGACCACTGGCTGTGCTCTCAGTGCAGGCAGGGTGGTGCTGGCTCTTTCTTTCTAAATTAAATGCCCCACCCTGAGATTGGGTAAATTTATGCCAGTAGTTAAGTTAGAAGTACTACGACTTGATACGCATCTCAGAAATGATTTATTCATCATTTTCTCAATATCCCCTGAGAGTTCTGCCCTGCTCTTTCTTCTCTATCATCTTAACTTGCTGGGCAGTGTGGTAATTAAACTTATTTTCACATCCTTTAAAAAAAACATAGTTGTAAAAATGCCTGAATGTAAACTGATGCAAAGTCAGACATTTACAAATTAAAAGGTTCAGAGCAGATTTTGGTCTCATTCAGACCAGAAAGACTCTTAAAAAGCATTACAGAGAGTAAGGATAGTTCAGAGAGGAACAATGTTGCTAGAATCTAGTAAATGCATGTGAAATTCTACCATAGAGTTTGTTTTCAATCCACGTGGAGGGGAGGGCTCGAGGGAGGGGAGCATTATTACAGTCCACCAGGGGCGTCTCCTCCTCTGAGAGGCCATCATCATAAAGCAGGGAGTCGGATGGGGTGGATGCGGCCAGGTCCAAGTAGTCCTGGAGGAGAGAGATGGCTGGTCAACACCCCCCACCCCCTCTGTGTCTCACTACTGGACATGCCCCTGGACCCTCCCCACCTGAGGGCAGAAGCCCTGGCCATGTTCCACCCACCAGCCTACTGGCTTCTCTGAGATACCTGAGCCCCTTACCAGATTGCCAATACTGAGCACCCCCAGCACCTGCCTTGTCTGGCCCTGTTCCACGGCCCTCATCACTCCCCCCTAGAAAGTCACCTCCTTGGTGGCAGAAATGTGCTCTTTCACTGTCCTGCTCCTATCTCTGCAGCATTGGGCACCATGCCCAGCACTGGGGGACTGGCTTGTTTGTAAACTTTGAGGCTCTGGGAGAGCTTGCTGTAGCCCCATTACTCATACAGGAGTGCCAAGATGTATCTCCCACCTGCGGGATATTTCCAGCTTCCCTCCAAGGACTTCTGCCATCTAGAACATCACATCAGGACTCCAAAATCTGGAGTCATTGATATGAGTTTTGCATAGGATGCTGCATAGGCTTCAGCTCTCAACTGCAGAATGATGATTCTGCAGTTCCTGCTATTTCCACTGCTGTTTAAATGTGTAAAGAAGAGTCCTAGCATTTTCCTGGCTGCTTCTCAGCCCTATTCTAGGAAGGTCATCTCTTGGCAGTAGCTATCATTTGTTTAGGGCAGCAGTCCCTAACCTTTTTGGCACCAGGGACCAGTATTCCTATGAGAATCTAATGCCTGATGATATGAGGTGGAGCTGAGGCGGTGCTGGGGAGCAGCTGCAAATATAGATGAAGCTTCACTTGCTTGCCACTCAACCCTTGTAGTGTAGCCCAGTTCCTAACAGGCCACGAACTGGTACCGGTTGGCAGCCCAGGGATTGGGGACCCTGGTTTAGGATGACCCTACATTCACAGAATTTGGAGGCTTTGCCCAAATGATACACTGGCATTTTATTACAAATGGCCTAGACTATGCCTCTTGCTTTTCTTGTTTAAGAAAATTACAACTTTTGGTAAATATGTCAATGTGAGGATGAAACATCTATGTAAACACCAGCAGGGCTGGGTCTGTGCCTGCTTGTTCACTTGCATCCTCAGGATCTAAGACAGAATATGATATGTAACAATTGTTCACTAAATATTAGTTAAAATTTTGTTGACATTCTCATTTTCTTACAGTGGTAAACTGGAGGCACACAGGCTGAATCTAGCCTCCCAGGTATGTTTTGTTTGGCCTAGAATGCACTTTTAGAAATTTAAATGAGTTGCTAACATTAAAAATTGGGAAACTTAACATAGATACGCCTTACTACTAAAAGAGCTGGCATGCTGGCATTCATATTCCTGTAGGTCACATGTGGCTACAATGAGGGATCTTTTAGAGAGGACTGGTGTGCCACTTCCTAGTCACTTCCCACCCCAGCTGGGTCCCTCATAGCATCTGAATTTAGGACACTCGTGTCAACTCTATTTTTTCCTGTTCTGTTATCGGAATTGTTTTTGTTTGGCTTCAGAATACTTCCCTCATGCACCTCTCTGGTTGGCAGATCTTCCCAAGTGTCAAGCTAAGAATCTTGGTTTCTTCATAATTCAAAAAGAAGCCCAAGAGTGCTGTGCCCTCAGGGATCAGCATGACCATCTCTCCACTGCACAAGGACCTCCATGGACCTGCTGGGCTGGAACAGCACTTGCCCCCATCCCCCCATCAGGTTCAGCCTGTACCAGGAATCTGCTCCAAGTACTTACTCTTCTCTTAACCATCATCTTCTCCAGGTCTTTGCTGATGTCAGCAAACACTGGCCTCTTGTCTGGCTCCTCCTTCCAGCACTGCAGCATCAGACTGTACCTGGTGGGAAGTGCAGACAGGCAGTTACAACCCAGCAAGAACTACCCTGTCATGGCCACAACAGTGCCCAGGGCCTGGTGGGCTATGTTGCCAAACCCCAAAGATGTTTCTGTTTAACTGACAACCTTCTATGAGCTGGGCCAGGGTCTGAAGGGCCACTGGGGGCTCAGAGTGCATGGCATTGTGGTCTAGCATCTTATAAGTTTCTCTTCCCTTGAGAGAGATTTGTTTTCACATCCTTTTTAGGGACATGGTAAATAACTAACATGATGCTGTGCCCACTATGGTGGCTGAGGGGGAAATTTTAGTCCTTAAAACTCTTATGAAAGATGAACTGGGTGTGGAAACAAATAAAAACTTCTGCCAATCACACTTCTGTCTTGTATTTTTATCAACTCCTCTCTTCTGTGGGGCCCTGGCATGGCTGCAGGGCCTCCAGGGCTGCCGTGTACAGTACTCTGGGCCAGCTGGATCGCTGCCCAGGCTGCCAGGGAGGTGGTGCCACTCTCTTTTAGCCCAAACAAGGCACATGGCAGGCACACACCAACTCTGTGGAATGAATAGACCACTATGTCTCTGCACGCAGATATCCCTTTCTCATGGGTTCTCGACTTGTTCTCTGAGAATCATCTGACAGAACTTCTATATGTGAAAACTGGTACCCTTGGGTTGAAGTCTAGGCCCCCCCTGCCTACCTCTTGGCTGCCTTTGTGCCTCTACTTGGACACACTCCAATATGTGCCCGTTGAGCCATGCCGAATTACCTGCCCCTATCCAAGTGACTTCGGTTCTGGCTGCATAAAGTGCCATCTCGCCTTTCTCACCACTTCTCTTTGGGCCCTGCTCCCCTTCATCCCTGAAGGCCCCACCAGGAAGCCCATCTAGCCCTCAGTGGTGTCAGGGGCCCCATGTCATCATGCCCAAAAGGTGATTCTGCAACTTCTGCTCTGTCATGTTCTGCCCTGTTACTATGCACCATCCAGCTCACCCAAGGCTGGCACCCAGAACTGCTCAGGAGCGGGGAGAGATTAAGTGTATGTGCTCTCTCCTCCCTAACCAAGGGTGTCTGTATTGAGGAGAGGCTGGGCCAAAGCAAAGCCTACTCACATCTCCTCACTGCAGTTGTCAGGCTTCTCCATCCGATAGCCTGTCTTCAGAAGGTTGAAGAGCCGCTCGGGAGGAATCCCTGGGTAGGGGTTGCCCCCCAAGGTCACAATCTCCCACAGGAGGACACCAAAGGACCACCTACAGGGAGCAAGACAACCAGAGTGGTCCCACTCAACCTACAGTGCTCACTGGGCAGCTCAGACATCCATCACTCCAATAGCTGCTGACCTATCAAGGCTAGCACCACCACCCTCGCCCCATCCCTGTGCAGAGAACAAGTCTCAGCCTGGGTCCCACTGCACAGACAGATGTGGGATGGAGGTGGGGATAGCTGTCTTGCTCACTGTGATGCTCAACTCCAACACCCACAAGGGGCACCAGGGAGGCCTAGCAGCAATGGCCCAGAGCAGTCCAGCAAATGAGGTAAAATGCAGGTGGGACCCAAACTCTCAAAACACTTCCTTCACCTTTTCTATGTGCTTAAACATTTTCTTAAAGTCTTAGAAGAAAAAAAGCACTGCTATTGGAAATGACTTAACTGTGAGAAAAAATTTACTGCGAAGTGGAAACATTATATTACAGAGCAGGACTATTACATGAGCCCACGCACAGCGATAAAAAGCATTTATCTGTACACCACAGAAAACACTAGAAGGCCATGCCTGTGAAGGCCAGTAGTAGTTACTTAGGGGTGGTGGGATTCAAGTGACTTTTAGTCTCTTTATTATGCTTTTTTCTGCATTTTCCAATTGTCTTACAGTCAGATTCCATATTCAGAAAAGTTGTTTAAAACTGTAAAACTCCCTTTCACAGCCCACATTATTCCAGATATTCATGTCTGTTGATGGCAGAACATAGAAACAAGTCTGTTGTGTTTTTGAAAACTATCAAGTCTATAAGTTGACCTAAAAGATTGAGTTTCGGTTCCTGTTTTTGAGCAGTTTGGGGCACACCAGCCTAGAACTCACTCAAGGCCACTCATGTCTGTGGGTGGGGACTAGTTCCAGGGCCCCTGTCTGAGCCCAGTCTTGCTCTGGCCCACAGGAGGGGAACTGCTTGGCTGGAACTATGTGTCACTAAGACTCCCAGAGAAGGGAGGGGAGAGGAGGGTGGGGAGGAAAGAGAGGGGAGTGGAGGGGGATTTGCAGCCACTGCTCACTGTTCTCATAAATGCCACTTCGACTACTGCCTGGGCCCTGGTCATTTGCTAAATAAACACACTTCAGCTAGGGGGGTCACTTTGGATGGTTGGCATGAGCTGACAGGCACTCTGGGCCAGCACTGTTCCCAGCTGAGCTGCCCAGACAGGTGTCATGGCCCCCTTCACATGTACCCTCCATCCCGAGAAGGCAATATCCACACTTACACATCACTTTGGGTGGTGTAGATATGATCGAAAAGGGACTCAATTGCCATCCATTTGACTGGAATCCGACCCTTAAAAAGTAGTAAAAAAAAGGGCATTAATGTTGCTCTGACACCCTAGAAACTGGAGGAGGGTGGGGCCCTGTTCTAGTCACTTCCAGCTCTGGGGGCAAGTAATGATACCCATAATGTTCCTGGGTACAGAATTGGCAGCACAGCCTTAGAGGAGTCGGAGCTCCATTCTGGCCCTCCTAGGCATGTCTGAGATGCTGAAGGGAGTCAACTGGCCTGCTCACAGCTATATAGGGTGTGTTTATCATGAGCCACATCCCTGCTGAGAAGAAACCCAAGTAATTGATACCAAGCCCAAGCCAGGTCCCCCATGGTCACATCTAGGTAGATCTGTGGTGCCCTGGGTGGTGCTGCCCAATTGGTAGGCCAAGAACACCATCGAGCAAGATCTGCCCTGAATTTTGAGAGTAAACAAGTTTGGGAAACCAACATCCAGTGTTTCTATCTTGGGGACTTCTGATACAAATTAACATACTAAAGGATCTTCTGAGAAGCTCTAAGGGAAGAAATCTATTTATGTGCCTTGAGACTGGTTTTTCCCTCTTATTTTATGCCAGGGCTCTTTTAGTATCCTCTGAAAGAGTGTCCCCCACCACAGAGGCGCTGGGGTAAGACCTAACAAATCCTTTCCAAAGCCACTTTTTTTTTTTTTACTGTTATTTTTCAATTACAGTTGACATTCAATATTATATTAGTTACAGGTGTAACAGTGGTTAGATATTTACATAACTTATGAAGTGCTCTCCCCCAATAAGCCTTGCACCCATGTGACACCATGTATAGTTATTCCAATATTACTGACTGCATTCACTAAGCTGTACTTTTACATCCCCCAAACTATTTTGTAACTGCCGGTTTGTACTTCCTAATCCCTTCCCCTTTTTCACTCTACTCCCAGGCCCCCTTCTCTCACAAATTGGCAACTATAAGTTTGTTCCTTATCTGTGAGTTTGTTTCTGTTATTTTGCTTTGTAGATTCCACGTATAAATAAAATTGTATTTGTCTTGCTCTGTCCAACCTATTTCACTAACCTCAATACTCTCCAGGTCTAAACATGTTATGTAAGTGGTAAGACTTCATTCTTTTTATGGCTGAGTAATATTCCATTGTATATATGTACCACATCTTCTTTAACCATTCATCTTTTGATTAGAGGTTTAACCCATTTACATTTAATTATTGACAGGTATGTAGTTATTGCCATTTTATTGCCAATTTACGATTGTTTTTGTAGTTCTCTGCCCCTTTCTTATTCTCTTGCTCTCTTCTCTTGTATGATGACTTTCTATAGTGTTGTATTTGGAGTCCTTTCTCTTTACTTTTTGTGTATTATTTCTAGATTTTGGTTTGTAGTTACTATGTCCTTCATATATTCAAAACTATGTTGATAGCCATCTATTGTAAGTTGATGGTCGCTTAAGTTCAAACACATTCTATAATTACTACCATTTTTACTCATCTCCTCCACATTTTGTATTCGTTATTACACATTCTTTTGTATGTGTATCCCTTTATTTTCATAATTACACGATATTCCTACTTTTGCCTTTTAACCTTTGTACTTGCTTTAGTGTTGATTCACTGCTTTTATTTGGGTTTACCTTTGTCAGTGAGAATTTTTTTCTTTGCAATATTATCTTATTCATACTGTTGATATTTTTTTTTCCTCTTAAAGAAGTCCCTTTAACATTCCTTATAATACTGATTTGAAGGTGATAAACTCCTTCAGGTTTTCTTGTCTGGGAAGCTCTTTATATCTCCTTCGATTCTAAATGATAGCCTTCCTGGGTAATCTTAGTTGTAGGTCCTTGCTTTTCATCACTTTGACTTTTTGATGCCAACCCCTTCTGGCCTGCACAATTTCTGTTGATAAATCAGCTGACAGTCTTATGGAAGCTCCCTTGTAAATAGCTAACTGCTTTTCTCTTGCTGCTTTGAAGATTCTTTGTTTTTAACCATTGGCATTTTAATTATGACATGTCTTGGTGTGGGCCTCTTTGGATTCATGTTGTTTGGGACTCTGCACTTCTTAGACTTGTGTGTCTACTTCCTTTGCCAGGTTAGGAAAGTTTCCAGTCATTATTTCTTTAAATACGTTCTCAATTTATTGTTCTCTCTCTTCTCCTTCTGGTACCCCTATGATGTGAATGTTGTTATACTTGATGTTGTCTCGGAGGTCCCTTAAACTATTTTCATTTATTATTTCTTTTGGTGTTCCAACTGGGTGTTTTACACGACTTTGTCCTCCAAATTGCTGATTTGATCCTCTGCTTCATTTAATCTGCTGTTGATTCCATCTAATGTATTTTTCATTTCAGTTATTAATATTCTTCATTTATAACTGGTTTTTTATGGTTTCTATACTTTGTTTTCTACCTCTTTGTTGAAGTTCTGACTGAGATCATCTATTCTTCCCCTTCATTCACTGAGCCGCATCTGGTAGCTTGCCTGCTTCCTTTTAGTTCTTTTTTCTGAGGTTTAGTCCTGTTCTTTCATTTAAAACATGTTTGTCTCCTCATTTTGGCTGCCACACTGTATTTGTTTCTATGTATTAGGTAGAGTTACTATGTTTCCCAGTCTTGGCGGGGCAGCTTTATGTAGTAGGTATCCTGTGGGGCCCAGGGCCCAGTCTGCCTGGTCACCTGAGCCAGATGCTCCAGGTATGTCCTTTGTGTGGACTGTGTGCCCTCCTGTTGTAGTTAAGTCTTGATTGCTGTTGGCTTGTCAGTGGGTGGGGCTGATCCTCAGGCTGACTGGCTGTGAGGACTGGCTGTGACTACAGTGGACAAGCTGTTGTGTGGGGGCTGACCCCACAGAGTGGAATTCGCACCAGTGGGACATTTGGGTTTGTCGTCTGTGGTGCTAATTGGGTACTGCTCTGTTGTGGTCTGAAGCCAGTCAGAATTCAGTTTGTCCCTACATGCCCCTGGTGCTTTTCAAGATGCTGTTCCTCCACTGGAGCTTAGGGTGAGTGTTTGTGAACAAGTGAGTCTGTATTTAGGCCCTTTAAGAGAATGCCTGAAACTCCAGCAGCCCTCTTGTCTCACCTGGATGGAACCCCTAATGATTTTCATAGCCAGGTATTGTGGGGACTCCTCTTTCCAGCACTGGTGCTCCAAGCTGGGGAGTCTGGTGTGGGGCTTGGACCCCTCGCTCCTCAGGGGAAACCTCTGCATCCGAGATATCCCTCTGGTATTTAACTGCCAAATGCAGGTGTGTGACCAGCATCTTTTGAGTCTTCACCCGCTCCTGCCAGTCTCGACTGTAGCTTCTTTATATCTTTAGTTATAGGAATTCTGTTCAACTAGTCTTCAGGTGGTTCTCAAGGATGGTTGTTCTGTAATTTAGATGTAATTTTGATGCGGTCATGGGAGGAGGCAAGCAGCGTTTATCTATTCTGCCATTTTGACCACAAGTGTTCCCAATGCAAGTTGATAAATAGCTTTTCAGTAGATAAGTCCTAAGGCACAAATCAATTAAAAAATGCATGCACTATATTTTAATGCAGCATTTACTATAATTCCTTTTTTTAAAAGCGTTCTTTAGGGTTCACGTCCTTAATGAAGTGTAATTGTTTCTGGGGCAAGTGTTTGTAACAACACTGCCTGCAGCTTGTGTTTTCTGGGGCCCTGTGTTTGGACACCTTGTGCTTCTCCACTCTATGACACAGCGTCCTTTTGGACGACTGGTGCAGCAACAGGAAGTCTTTGTCCACACCCCTTCATGAGGTGGAGGGCAGCTCCTCTCTACTTCCTCTTTGGCAGTATGAGATAGGCTGTCACAACAGAAACCTCAGAAGAAATGAAATGCTGTCCTCACAGCCTGTGGCACTTTTAGGGCTTCTCCCCACCCTTTGAGCAAAGCTGAAGTGTATGCAGTTGCTTTTTGTGTTACTTTTTTTGTGCTTCTTTTTTTGTCTGTTCTGAATACTGACTCTTGAATGGCCTGTGAGCTGACCCAGTCTGCTATTTCAGGGGGAGGCTGCAGGAGAGGGGCTTAGAGGGCAACAGACCAGGGTCAAGACAAATGCCACAGGAAACTGGACAATGCCAGGGAATCAGATTTCCCCAGAGGGGCCCCCACACACCTACTTCAGAGATCCAGAGAAAGCTTCTGAGAACCTTATGCTGAGTCTCTGGACCCAGTCTCTAGGGCCCCGCTCCTTGCGCCTTCCAAACTCACCCAGCCAGGGGTTCCCAGGCCCTTGTCCCAAGAGAACTTCCACCCTGTAAAGTAGTTCATTCCTTCCTGCAAAGAATGACTACTATGCTTGGGTTTATTTCACTTAACTCTCCTCTGGGCAAAGAGCTAAATAACACAGAAACAGTGACCTTTATTCTGTAGAAGAAAGAAGAACACTGTGGAGAAGAGGATGGTTACTTCCTCAGCATTAAGTGACTTTCAAAAGTGATAGTGATTAAAAGCAAGAGAAGTTGCCAGATCTGAAAGGGCGAGTATGGTCCTCAGGAAGAGAAAGAACAGACTCAAGGATGAGTCCTGAACAGTCTCTGGAGACCCAGAATTAGGGAAGGATTTGGGGATGAGGTCTAGAAGTTTATACTCTAAAAATCTACTTTATCCTCTCCAGGTGCGCTAAAGGATCTTGCCCCCCACCCCCTCCCACTGTGTGCACCCTGACTGTTGCTTCCACCCAGCCTGGGACATCAGGCCAGCACACCCCCAGGACCTGGTACCTTGCTCCTTTTCACGTAGGAATCCTCTTCATACACATCTCGGGACAGGCCAAAGTCTGAAATCTTCATCTTCCGCCCCTCAGCTACCAGGACATTTCTGGCTGCTAAGTCCCGATGGACAAGCTGCAAGAAAGACAATAGCAGGGACACCTAAAATCCAGGCCCATCGCAGAGAGCAGGGGCACCGGGCTGGGGCAGCACATACCTTCATCTCGGCCAGGTACCGCATCCCACGTGAAATCTGCCAGGCAAAGGAGATGAGGTCGCCCATGGTCAGGGCCCGCTCATCCGGGTTGTCAAGGTAGCTGGAGTTGCGGCTGCCTCTGCTGCCCACATAGCCGGGTCCTGCCTTGCGACTTTCTCGCAAGAAGCCGCGCAAGGAGCCGTACTTAGCATACTCCACAATGAGGAGGAGTGGCCCTGGGGACAAATGGAGGCTGTGGGTTGGCTGCTCAGCAGGCAGAAGTCAAGGCATCTCACAGAGCACAGAAAGTGGGAGAGGTACGCACCTCTGCGCAGCTCTGTACACTACCAGTAAGTAGGCAGATGGACACAACCACACTTAAGATGTCAAGTGCTTGAGTTCCAGGCAGCTCCAGGACTTGTTTATGTCCCAGGTCATTATTATCATTTGCTCTCCACCTCTCGAGGCCTGTGCTAAAGCTGCTGCCTGGGAGGTTGAGCATGACTTCCTCCCAGGGTGCCTGAGGCAGATGACCACTATGCTCAGTGCTGCCTGGGGATGCATACCCGTTGCTAGGATGACAAGCCTGTCTGCAGCCCAATCCTGCTGCAGCATGGCCTGGGGATGGCTGATGGAGGCAGAGGACCTGGATTGCACATAGCCACCTGCTCTCTGCTCCTGGCTTCTCTCAGCAGCTCTTGGGCTGCAGTCTTGCTCTAGGCCCAGCCCTGAGTCCTACTGGTGCTGACTGGCATGCCTACTGCCCTCTTCATGTTGGCTCCCTGTCTTCTCATACTCCCATTATACACATGCAAACACGTATACATGCACATGCACGCAGAGGCCCCTGGTAGCACAGTGGGTTTGGAAAACCAACAGATCAGACTGGTCTCCTGTGTCCTTACGTGAGAAACAGCGGCAATGCCTTTGTCATGCAGGGCTGGGGTTGGGGTTACCTGGAGATCACAGCATGCCTACTCTCCAGTAGGTGCCTAGGAGGCATCATTTATTTCTGGAGTTCCCTGCCCTGGAGCAAGGTGCTGACAAGTGAAATATCACCAGAGACCTCTGGGCAACCCTGGTAGGCCTAGGGCTCCTTGAGGAACAGCCTCATGCAAGCATCCTGCAGCAGCTTCTCCCAGCCCTCTCACTGACACAGGAGGCTCCAGGCAGTGGCTGGAGACAGAGACCATGTACGGACAGAGAATAGGGACCGGAGAAGGAGAGGACAGGGAAGAGGGAGGAGGAAGAATGGAGCAGGCCAGACCCCCTGGTCTATGCCCAGCAGCTGCCATTCTGTGGCTGGCCTCACCATCCTGGCTGCAGGCCCCATACAGCTTGATGACATTGGGGTGGTTGACCTGCTTCAGGAGGTTGAATTCTGACAGTAGGTCCCGCAGCTCATTTGGGGAGGCGTTCTCTGAAATGCACATAAACAGAACAGGTTGCAAATCCATCCCTTCTGGAAGCCTCTTCTGTGAATGCAGGTCACATGACCTACACCAGGGGTCTGCACAGATCCAATTATCTCTTTCTCAGACACTCTACCCAAAGATCCAGAGCTCATGATTACTCTCAGCCTGTGGGATGGTCAACAGCAGCCTCCTCTGCCTCTGGGGAATAAGAATCCCCAGGAGCCAACATCTACATAAGCAGGATCTCTCCATGGACAGCCCCTCCCAGGGCTGTACTGTGCGTAAGTGGCAATATTTCCCTGCAAGCCATCTTTCAAAGACAGCAGTGAACAAGGACCATCCCTCATTAATTCTTTTGGAAACATAAAGGGATTCCTTGGCATCCCCAAATACTCTATGACAAAGCACTCAATGAGCCAGGCCCTGGAGGGAGGTAGACCACAAGATTTTATGCCACATGGAGGATGTGCATCCCGAGAGTGGGTGGAGCTGAGTTCGGGCTCCCAACAGGAGCCTGGTGTGGAGGTATTTTTGAGGAAGGATAGTTAGCCTAGGAATATTCCTCCTCCCTTCCAGGATGTGGCTCTGGAATTTTTCCTTAGTCCCTCACTCAGGCCTCTTTCTGTTTAGACTTTATGAGGAACAGGCTAAGATGGGGAGACAGGATGGATAGCCTTGGGATATCCTCTCCCTTCCAGGACAAGGTTCCATAGCCTTTCCCTTGTCCTTTGTTCAGCTTTAGCTAATTGTAGTATTATTATATCACCTGTATTGCAAGTACCATGTCTCCAGGCACCACCCCCAACACCAAGAAAACAAAAACCCATAATCCAGACAGCTCAGGACGACTCTCTCTCTTAGAGTTTGCCAGCACTTTTAAGTGTGTACTTTTGCTTTAATAATTTTGTGCTTTTCTGTTTACTCTTTGTCATGTCCTTGAATTCTTTTTCATGACATAGGACAAGAACCTGGTCACCAGAGCTCAGGATCAGGGTCCCCCTATTCACTCCTGCCCCATTGAGTTCTCTAGCATCATTGTGAGTCAGAAGCTGTGGTTAAATAGTCCTCCAGGGCCAGTGCCCCATGGCTCACTGCCTCTAGCTGCAGACTTGTCTAGAAGCGAGAAGACAGCTTCCACAAGAGATGGGGCATGGGAACCTCCTGTACCATGGGTGGGGAGCCCAGGACAGCCTTACTGTAACCCCTTAGGACATGGGGTCTCTTGGGCAACGGGCAACCCCAGTTTGAGGGCCTGGGGAAGCATCCAGAAGCACTGCGCTGTGTGGTCTCCCAACTGCTACATTAGAACTTGTGCGTGCACTTGCCAGCTTGTGCCCACTGCACTACCGATGGGACCTCAGTCAGCCCACTTGGGCCAGAACTTGGCCATATGCCCTCTGCTGAGAAATATGAGTGTGTGTGTGTGTGCCCACTCAGAGCCAAGCTTGCGGCAAGACTCATCCCTTGTGGCAAGACTGGGATGGGGCAGTCCCTTGGGGGGTCTGGGGACGGGGCCAGTCCTCTTAAGTGGTTTCTTCACCAGGTCCCCAATGGACAGTTGTCTGAGAGGAATGAATGAGGAAAACTGGGGTGGGAAGAGCTATCAGTTCGAAACCAAAAGTGCTTTAAAAATTTTTTAAAAACTCAGATCTTTACCCAACATTGGTATGTTGGCACATCCCCAATAATACCACTCTAGAACCTTCCAAAGAAGGAAAGTCCTTGCCCTGCTTCTTCAGGGACCACCCTGGCCCAGATTATCCACGATTGGGGTCCCCAGATTGCAGACACTCAAGAACAGCCATGGAAAACTCTTGAGGAGGTGCAAGGACAGCCACCAGCGCCCTTTCGGGTGGCTTCCATCTATCCCCTGGGGCTCCCGCAGATGTGCATGGCAAAGCCACATGTGTGTGCTGCCTGGACAGGTACCTTTCAGCATCTTCACGGCCACGGTCATGTACCCTGTTTTGCCTTTTAGCCTGAAGGCTGTTGCTTCGACGACTTTTCCAAATTCACCTTCTCCCAGAGTTTTTCCAAGAACCAAGTTCTTTCGAGGGAATTCCCACTTTGGATCCTCCTACATTGGGGTTGAACGAAGGGAGAGAAGAGGAGAGGGGATAAAGATGGTGAAGGTAAGAGAAAAGGAGTAAGGCAAGACCCATGAAGGAGCTCCTGGTGGACAAGCTCCAGTGTGCAGAGACGTGACCATCATCTGAACTAGTAGGTGATGGTCACCCATTTCCACAAGGGCAGGACCCCACAGTTGGGTCCTGATGCGCTGTTCCACAATGCATCTCCCTCATGGGAAGGCAGGTGTTGCCACAGACTGGACTGAAGTCTGGATGCCTATACCCTTGCTGGTCTCCGGTTTACTCAACATGCCCTAGGGCACCCCCTGGCCCATGTCCTCGACTCTCAAACGAGGGGGCCAGGGCTTCCTCAGCACTGTATGGGATCACAGCCTCTTCTCTGAGAGTCAGGCCCAATCCTTTCAGCACTGCCTCTGCTTTGGACACCAGGCCCACAAGGCACTGACTGGGCTGCAGCCCAGGACCTGGTGTACCCTTTCCAGAGATGTCCAGGACCCCACAGAGGACCAAATTAGCAGCAGTGGACCAAGTCACCTCCTAGCCTACAATCCCAGCTACAGGTGGAAGTGTCCAGGGTAACTTCCCTGTGTGGCAGTTCCTAGACAAGCACCATTGTGCACCTAGGGAACTTCTATCCTACCATGTGTTAGAGACTACTCCTCCCATGGGGCTGGCTGTCATCCTGAACCTGAACACACCTGCTCACCAGGCTCCCCTCCACACACCCTGCCTTCCTACTGAAGTCTAGTTCACACACTAGGCTATTCTGGGCTGCCTTCCCAGATACCTAGCCTGGCCTATGTATTTGAACTCTGACTGGGGATGCCAAAACCTATCTGGAAATTCCCACCCAGTGCCAGCACTGGGCATCTATCTCCCCACATCTCCCTGCAGTTGGGCATTGGTGTGGCTTCTAGATGCTGCTCGTGATGTGTCCTATCTAAGGCTTGCCTAACCAACAGAGATGACACCACTAGGGGCTCATTGCCCCTGGACAACCAGAGCCACACGTTCTGATGTCTGGGTACAGAAGTAGCCTCCTCTCAGCACTCTGGTCAGAGGCACCTTCTAGCCAGCTCCTGGGCATCCTGGTGTCTCAAGTTCCCCAGGAACCCACAGTCGGAGTCAGAGTTGACAACATTATCACAGCCCTGGTGTCTTCATCTCCAAATTGCCCTGGATAACCATTTACTGCACACAGATGTCACACTGAGCATGTGTGGCTATCAACAATTTGATCCTTTTAAAAATGTTAAATATCTTCCCTATTTTATTTAAGAGCAAACTGAGGCTGAACCGTTGAATAACATGCCTGAGACCTCAGAGCTTGTCAATGTGGCCCTTGGGCCTCATGCTGGCCTCTGGCTGCTCTGTACTCTGGGCTGGAGGTGATGTGGGCCAAGGTGGTGTGTGTCCACACACAAGAACTCCCACCAGCTTGCTCTTCCACTGCAAACTACCAGGGTATATAAAGGATTTATATGACTCATCCCTGAGGTGTCCTGTGGAAGCTGAGATGCTGCTGGGCCAGGGTTGCAGACTCCCCACCTGCTGAGTGATTGGAAGTAGGAAAGCTAAGAGGGAGGTTGCAGTGGCTGCTGCAGCTGGGGAAAGCCTCCTTGGCCCAGACCCTTACCAAGGGGCAACGACCCTTGGGTGGCACCACTTACAAACTCTGGCTACCTCTAAGCGTGAGTTGTGGACTGCCAGGGGCCTATGGCATCCTGCTGCTGAGCTACTTGCCTAGAGGCCCCTGGAGGTACACACGCTACACTCTCCTTTCCCAGCCTTGTGGTGAGACTTAAGTTCCCAAGCCCCCTCCACTCTGAGTACTTTCCTCAGTTCCTCCCAGAATCTGGCTTCCAGCTCCTCAGATAGTTCTCAGAGAGAATTGTGAAGGGGCATGCCAGGCCAAGGGGAGGCCTGGCCAAAACGAGAGCTCTGAGGAGCACATACTGACCACAGACCCAGGTCTTCCCTCTAATAAGGGGGCCTGGAAGCCTGCTGGCTCTGGCTGACATTCTCTGTCAGCTGGTAGGTTACAGATCCATGGGCCCAGGCTCCATCACAGGTGACCCAGAGGCCCCTGGTGCCCCCTCTCTCCATACTGCTGGTGGATTCCCCTCCCTGTTGCCATCTCTCACCTGGATGGGGACAGTGCCTCATCACAGGCTCCCACTTCTGCACTCACCCTATAGACTTTCCAATAAAGTCCTGCAGAAATGAAGGCAGAACATGGGCCCCTTTGCTCAACCCCCAACTCCCAGGTATCCCACCTATTGAGAAAATCCACACTCCTCCTCAGGGCCCCCCAGTCTTGGAGGCATCTGCAGGAGTTCCCTGTCAGATATGCCATAGCATGGCCTGCCTTCCCTTTATCCTCAGGGCCCAAATACTAGTCCACCTAAATCAGTACCCATCAGTCTCCACTCGCTAAACTGCCTCAATGCTCTCCACCCTACGGGTCTTCTGCCTTCCCTGGCAGGCAGCTCAGTGAAGGCAGGGGGTGTTGCTCACACATTAGCTTGGGGTACATTAGCACAGCCCTGCATGTCCCCCTCCCCTCTGCAGCTTCTAACTGCTAGAGACCAGTGCCGCCTACAAGGTCTCCTGCCTCCCCAGCCCTGAGGCTCCACAAGGAACCTCACCGGGATCTTGAAGGCATCCACAGAGACCTGGTTCTCCATGGAATCTAGTGAGGGCCGGCGGGCACTAGACGAGGAGTAGCTCACTGGGAAGGCCTGGGCTGGCCGGCGGAAGGTCATCTCGGCTGAGGCGATGGGCGGCTTGTGGGCGTTCTTATGGTAGCGGTGGATGCAGAAGGTGGACAACAGCACAGAGATGATGAAGGAGAAGAGAACAGCTGCTGCGATCACAGTGCGGCAGAGCTCATCACATAGTGGGTCTGTGGGCAGAGGTGGCTGTGAGGGACAATGCTCCAGGAGGGTGCCCCCAATGCCAATAGAAGCCAGCATGGCACATTTCTCCAGCCTGCCACAACCACAGCTGCTAGGAAGTGGCTGCTCTGACAAACTGAGCAGCCTGGCAAATGCTGCTGGTGTGAAAGTATGAGAATAACTGCAAACATTCCAACAGCACTGACCACATGGCAAGTACTTATAGGGATGTCTCCTCTACATGGAGACTGTTATGACCCTCTTACAGAAGGAATGAGAGGCACAGAGAGTGTAAGCAGCCTGCCCAAGGCCACGTAGCAGTTGTGGAACATTGTGCTGAAGCCAGCTGGACCTGGCCCTGCAGGGAGGTAAAGTTCTTCCTCTGTGTTCCCAATGTCTTTTGTGTATTCTTTAAAAAAAGGAGAGAGGGAAGGAAAATAGCTCAGGACCTAGGACCATACAGTAACAACTCAAATACCAAAAAAGAGTCCCTGGGCGCAGGCTGGAAAGCTCTCTGTGTGCTCAGGGGATCTCAAGCCACCCACCACACTCACTGTTCCAGAAGGAGCACCTGCAGGCTCTGGTTGGGAGGCGGGGTCCTAGTCAGATAGTGTCGGGGGCCCAGCCAAGGGCCGGCACAGGGAAAATCCAAGCAGACACTGAGTTATGTGGTGGAAGAACTAATTTTCGAGCCCAATCTTTGTTGTAGAACTTTGGGCCAGAAGGCATTCTATAGGGGCTTTGATCTGGCTCCCTGTCTGCACAGATGGGAGAACTGAGGCCTAGAGGGAAGAAGGGTCTCCCATATTTCAACTGCCTTCTTGCAATTTCCTCCCTGGCTTGCATGGCTCTGTCAGGAGCCCAGCCCAGCATGTGGCCCCAAATGGCTCACCCTGGCTGTCTTCTGGCTCACAGAAGCACTTCTTCTCCTCAGGGAAGCAGTTGCAGGTACCAAAGCCGGCTTTAATTCCCCAACGCTCCCCTGGCTCATGCCCACCAATGATGCTGCCGCCCCCTGGTGACAGAAAAAGCCCACTCAGCCTCGTGGGTGACCTATCTAACAAGCCAGGACCACCCAGACAGGAGTGTGACAGGCCTCTCTCCACCTGATGTCAGCTGCTCAGGCCTAAGGGCAGGGGTGGGGGTGGGTAGGGTGGAGCAGTGAGCTCAGAGGTCTGGGTCATCTGGGCAGGACTCTCAGCATTATCCGTCCCCAAGCCAGTTCCCTAGCCACAGTGGGCAGGAGGAGCCCACAGGCCGCCCAGGGCCCTTGCCAAGGTCCACACATGGATACTTTTCAGATACAGAGAAGGGGCAGCAGGGGTATCCAGCAGAATGGGGGCTAGGGAGCTACACCTCTGTGAGTTGGCCAGAGTGACACTAGAGTGTAGGTCAGGAAATCAGGCTCCAATTTCTTTTTGGGGGGGGGGTGGGGGGAGTGAGGGGGAATAGTGCTTTACTCAAATGAAATGTCAGAAAAAGGCTGAATATATAAAAACCCGGGAACATGACTGGTGTGGCTGATGTTCAGGTGGGAGTCCAAGCCTTTCCTGCTTACTACCTCCCCACCCGGGCCTTGACCAGGCTCAAGTTGACTGGGTAGGCCTGGTGGGCTGCTTACGGAGGCAGTCCTGGGGGCAGATGTTGGAATTTCTGCTCTCCACGGAGTCACAGTGGCCATCAGGGCAGGTCTTGATGCTGGGGGAGCAGGTGGAGAAGTTCCTGGAGATCCCTGTAACACAAAGTGGGCCGGTCACTGCCACATGGGAGCACTTGCCCTAGTCAGACTGCCGGAGCCAGGAGGGCAGCACGCCAGGGCCTTCCGGGCCAACTCTGCTCCCCAAAAGACCTGAGCAGAGAAAAACCACACATGGAGCCCCGCCAGTAGGGGCATCCCTATGAAGTGCTCAGGGTGGGGGTCCTGAGTACACAGGGCAGCTCAGGGATCCTCATAGTAGTGGGTGTGACTTGGAGTTGGCTGCATCCATACTCAAGCCAGCTTAGGACCCTCCTGCTCAGGGCCACAATCTCTAGGCTGGGACCTCGCAAGTAGAGCCTCTCTGTACTCTGCACATCCCAGCTTGAGCCCACACCTTTCTAAGTTCAAAGGGAGTGTAGTCCCGGGCACCTGTGGTCTCATGGCAATGAACAGCCTGAATGTCCTCATGCCACCCACACCCTACACTTATGACCACCCTCTCCTGGCATCAGGAGCCTTGATGGGGACACAGCTCTGGGTAACAGATGTGGCGTAAAGAGGGCCCGCACAGATCCCATTTCCACTCAGCCATCATCACCCCTCTTAACTGCCTGGCTGCAGGGCCTCTGGCTCTGTGTGGGGCATACCTTTGCCGTCTCCCTGTCTCCACTCGCACCTGCCTGTCAGAGAGCCCAGGCCGCCGCACTCCTCACACTCAGGCCGCCTCTTGCTGACTGCACAGGACAGGGGGCAGCCCGGCTCCTCAGCCATGTCTGAGGGTGAAGGAAAGCAGGTCACAGGGGACCAGCATGGGCCCAGTGTTCTGCCACTGCCCATGGACAGGGGGCAGCACTGGCCAACTTGCCCCCATGAGTTGAGCCCAGAGGACAGGGAGTAACTCAGCACCAGCTGCAGGGAAGTGGTGGGGTTGCTGGGGAAGTGGAGTAGCACCACAGTCACAAAGGAGGGACAGCTACTGGGCTGGGGTAGTATGGAGGGAAGATGTGAGGCAGCCAAACTTGGCCAATGACACACAAGATAGGATGCTTAGTTAAACCTGAACTTCAGAAAAACAGCGAATACCTGCTTTGTGTAAGTATGTTCCTAATATTTCGCTGACATACCTAGAAATTTGTCTTCTTCCAAGAGACTGTGCAGAAGTTGCATGGGACATACACCAAAAAAATTGCTTGTTTTTTTACTTAAAATTTAAGTTTAATCAGGGCGCTGTGTTTTATCTGGCAGCCTCAAAGCAAGGATACATGCTGGATGTGAGGACGGTGGTGGTGGGGAGCAGCCCCCATTTACCACGTAGTCTCTCTTGGCTGAGCTGTTTCATACTCTGTCATTCTTCCAGCTCAAGCTGTGCATTGTATGTAATTCTCATTTTATAGGAAAAGAGACTCAGGCTCAGGGAAGCCACCAATCCGTGACAGTGAGCAGGACCAGATCCCTTCTGTTGGAAGGAAGCCCATGGCAATATCATTCCCATCCATCCCGACCCTCAACAGGGCCCCAGCACTCACATGTACCCTCTATAGTGACGAGCAGTGGAGCCTGGGCCTGCCTGTGGGTTGGCCGGTCAGAGGCCAGCACTGTGTACTGGAGCTGGGTACACTCAGGCCGTTGCAGGGCCTCTGTGTCATTCACGAACAGGGTCCCCATGTTGTCCTCGGCTGAGGTAACCACTCCCAGGGCACTACAGTTGGTACTGGAGAGCTGCAGTTTGTATTGCACATGGATGCCGGTGAACTCCTGGCAGTTTTCCACACAGAGTTTCCCAACCTAGGTGTGGGGAACAGGGAATGCCTTAGCTTGGTGGCAAAGCTGACCTTTGATGGTGGCTGGAGGCTCTCCCTGGCAGGCTAAGTCCTAGAACAGTCTCCTGCTCATCCAGGAATGGCAGCACCCCATGAACACCCCATGAACTCCCCATCTCCCATGGCCCCACCCACCTGCCTGGCCCTGCCCACGCTGTCACACCACCGTTCACCTATGCTCCTGGGAGCTGGGGTGAAAGAACAGGGCACTGAGGTCTGGTTTAGCGGCCGGCCCTCCAGGGAGGGGCTAATGTGCTGACTCATTCCTCACTGGCTTATTCATTCAGGCACAAAAGACAATTGGCTTCTTCTTTCGCTGCTTCTAGACAGGTCAGTTTTGTCCTGGGGACCACTAGTTCCTACCTTCAACTGCATGTGGCTAGGGCGGCCCACCCCTGCCGGTTTACCAGCCTGCTCAGTCAAAACTCTGCACCGGGCCACATGACCATACAGAATGATTGTCTGTCCATAGGGGATTAGTGGCCTTCCTGGTACTATGGCTGGAACCCCTGGGAAAGAAGGGCTGCCAGGCTTGTAGCACCATTGCTGAGGCCTGAAGGTAGGCAGCTGAACTCTCCCTTTTACCCACAACCACTCCAGAAAGAGTTAGGATTACAGCAGCGTGAAACCAGGTAGGGTGGGGCACTGCCTGCACCACACAGCAGGTCTGTGCTTAGGCCCAGGGAAGAGCTAAGCCCATGCCTGACACCACAACAAAACAGTCTCCTTGGTTTCAGCACTTGTCTGTACAAAGTGTGCTCACTTCCACTCTCTCATGTGATCCTCAGCGTTCCCCAAAGTCACCATCCTCAATTTACAATCATAAAAATTGGGAAGAGAGGAAAGACCACGGTGAGTCTGAGGCTGAACTGGGACCAGTTCCCTGTGGCCTCCTGAGTCTGTTGGAGCACAGGTGACCCATCTCCAGCAATGCTGCTCTCACTCGGCCCCCGTCAGAGGCCCCTCAGGTCTCTCTACCTTGTCATGTTCCACCATCTTTGATCACCCCACCTCTCCATGAAAGGCCTGGGGTGGTGGCAGGTCAGGGAGCTTGGATGTGTCCAAGGGAGGAGGAAGACACCTCCCCTTCCTGTGCCGGACCCAGGGGGGTGCCAGGATCACGGGAACCAACCATAAAAACAGACAAAACCAATAAGACGGTAACAGGAGATGGCCCTAAACATGACATTCTAAAGAAGATGTATCCTCAGCTGCTCCATTAGGAGGAAACAGTACGTTAAATCCTATGCCTGCTGTAATTCCAAGTAAACTTTAAGAAGTGCTTATGAAAAACATTCTAGAAAGAACTGCACCAAAACGCTAAACATTGGTTGATAGGGGGAGAGGAAATTAACTCCTCTCTATTTTTCCACTTCTAATTATTATTTCCCAATGATAAATGCAAGATAAGTTCTAGCAAATGTACCTGCAGAAGTGGAAGCACTCCCCCCAACCTTCCCAGAAGAGGGTGCCACTGTCAATTGCTGCTTGCATTTACACACCTGCAAATTTCCATGGATAAAAGTTTGTTTTTGAACACATGGAGCCACATTTTCACTTAACAATCCACCAGGAACATCTTTCCAAGTAAGCAACCTGACATTGTTCTCACATTAGCACAAAAAATGTTTTAAAGACAATAAGAAGGAAGAGGACAAAAAAGAAAGGCCAACAAAGCCTGCTAGCACTGTCCACGTTTCTTCCTCACTCCCCCATGGCCCTAGCCTCCCTGGCCCTGTGCCCGTGGCTCCCTCTGGGCCACTCTGTGTACTTGTTAGCCTCGGGAAGGGGTGTTGCCCACCCATTGTCCTACTTACAATCTTCCAGACAGAGCTCCCCATGCCCCTCTCCAGGCGGGCAGTGGGTCGCGGCTCACCTGGGCAAAGCGGTGGGCCCTCCTGCTCACAGTGAAGGAATAGGCGCTGGGCAAGTGCAAGCTGACGGGCAACACAGACACATTGAAGTGGAGGAGGAGGATGCCCTCCCCTGGGCCCTGGAAGTCCGAGTCATTGACCAGCACAGCCAGCTGCAGGGCACGGCTCTCTGAGATGGGGAGGCTGCGGTTGAGAACCAGCCCTGCAGGTGGGGGCACAGTGATGACTGCGTCATTCCACTGCACACTGCCTCCCAGATGCATACCCTGCCCACACATGCATAAAAGTGCAAACATACTTTTTCACACAGTTCACATATAACAGATCTGGCAGCTGGCAGTAAGTTAGAACCACTGTTTCAATGTTAGCTGTTGTACTGAGCTAGAAGCCCAGAGGTCCCATATGAGCTGGTAGGTAACATGTGTGTGTGCGTGTATGTGTGTGGGGTATATATGCATGGAGTGCGTATGTATGGAGTATGTGAGTGCAGAGTGTGTGTAGTGTCTGTGGTGTCTGTGCAAGGTATGTAAGTGTGTGGTCTGTGTATGGAGTATTGTGTGAGAGTTTCATGTAGAGTGTATGTGGTGTGGGGGGGTATGTATGTGTAGGGTGTGTGGTGTGTGTGGAGTGTATGTGTGAAGTATATACGTTTGTATGGAGTATGTGAGTGGGGCGTGTGTGTGGAATGTGTATAGTACGTGTGGGATATGTATGTGGGGTTATGTATTTGTGGGGTATGCGTGTGATGTGTATGGGGTATGTAAGTGGGGTGTGTGTATGGGGTACATATGTGTGGGACGTGTGTGTGGGGATGTGCATGTGGTGTGTATGAGGTATGTGTATGAGTGTCAGGATTGTGAGTGAGATGTGGGCACATATGAAGTAAAGAACCAACACTGCCAATGCTCTGAAAAAAACTGTGCTGGCCCTCAAATTCCCCTAGAGAACTCTCAAAAGCGGCAGCCATCAGTGGAGCCTAGACTCCACAGGTCCCCTGGGCCAGGGAGCTCACACACCTCTATATACCTAACATGTACTAACATGTGGTTTTAGATTAGTGGAGACAGAAGGATGGGAGACAGGGGCTCTGTTAAGCATGGAGTACAGAGTGAGTGTGCCAGAGCAGGGGTGACAGGTTTCCCTTGCACAGGGCAGGAGGCTTTCAAAGGCTTTGTGGGAGGGGAGGATATGAAACAAAGAGTATCAGGCCAGACAGAAAGGGGTAAAGGCACCAGTGATCCCGGGTTCTCCCAGAAGCAGGATCTCAAAACAAGGATCCAAGTACAAGTGGGGCATTTGGAAGGTGATCCCAGAAAACACAGGCAGGAGGGCTGGAGAAGGAGGCAGGGAGGCCAGGCAGCTGATGAGGATGTCCCATTCTGTAGGTCAGCACTTTGGGCATTTGGCACTTAGCCCTGCAGGTACATTCCAGGAGCCAGATGGGACAACTGTCTCAGGGTCCTCCAGCTCAAGGGCATGGAGATGCTACTTTACATACACCCCTGTTGGCTGGGGCGGGGGGCAGGCAGTAATCTCCAGGTAGTCTGAGACCTGGGGGGCAGCAAAGTAGGTGCCAAGGTCAGAGGAAGGCCTCAGGTGATGACATATGTGTTTCTAGTGGGCAGCATGAGAGGTGTAATGGGCTCCTGCCAGGGTCAACCATGAGTCAGTTCAGGGGGAGAGGACAGCTTGTGAAAACTCACCTAGGAGGTCGAGGCAAGCCCAGCACATACAAAAAAGGGATGAATGGAGGGGTGGAAAGGGTAGATGCCTGGGGATCAGAGGGGCAGGCCAGGTGTTCAAGTGTGCAGGGTGCTTCCCTGTCCAGGAAGAATGGCTGCTGGCTCCCTGGGGGCCCAGCCAGGCCATGCCCAGCCCCTCTTACTATAGTCATGCACGGTTGCCCGCACAAAGCTGCCGTTGGCCTGGACCAAGGTTTCGTTGGGTGAGTGCTCCACACGGAAGGTCTGGAAGGTCCAGGCATCCCTGGGGAGCAGTGTGCTTGTGTACCGGCGCAGGAGCTCCCCGGATGCTGGCACCACATCTGCATCGAAGACATGTAGTGTGGCCACCACAGTTCCCTGCAGAGAATTGGAGGTGCCAATCAGATCTCCTGCAGCCTGAGACTGAGGGAGGGCAGGTGCCGCACAGGTAGACCAGGTATGGGCAGAGCTGGCTCTAGGATAGGACTGACCTGGGTTCAAGTCCCCACAGGGCTACTAGCCAGCCTGGCCCAGTCACCCTTCCTGGGCCACTGGGCCCAGCTGTTCAACAGGTGTGATAGGTATCTAAAGACTTCTGTAAGGTTGGACTAGAGCAGATGCCCTGGTGCTCTGCTGACAGGTATCACCCAGGTCCCCGCAGAGCACAGTGACTCCACTCTCCTGAGGCAGCTGAGCCTCATAGGGTGGAGGGGTTAGTTCAGTGTCACACAGCAATACATGCAGAGCTGGGATCCATCCCTAAATGTACACCAAAATGCTCTCCTCCAAGCACCTGTGCACTAGACTGGAGATGGTTGTGAGAAAGGTTCTAAGCAAAGTCACAGGGCACCTCTGCTCTCTTTGCTAACCAGGCTTCTTGCTGCCAAGCAAAGTCACAGGACACCTCTGCTCTCTTTGCTAACCAGGCTTCCTGCTGCCAGGCTTCCTGCTTCCCGCTGGCCCACTCACCAAGCCTGTTTCTAGGGTTCCCAGAGAAGCAGGCAAAGACAACACATCACCCGCCCACCCTTCCATTGCTTCCGCGGGCCGGCAGACTGCAGGATAGTCCGAGGCCCAGCAGGTGGCAATCATGCTCCACGCGTGCGACAAAAGGGGCGGAGCCAGCCCCGCTTTTCTCCATTCCTGCGCTACCCCTCTAGGAGCCTCAAAGGACCCGGTGTGAGGGCTGAGCGTCGGTGGAAGGGAGTACCCTCCCGGCCGTTGTTCTCTCCCCTCCTCGAGGAATAGATGCACCCCAAGACGCGCGCCCTCGTCCTCGCCCGCTTGCTTGGATACAGGCACCCAGGCTCCTCCCTCCTCTGGGGCCAGTGGGAAGCAGCCCGGGCCTCCCCTCTCTTCGGCTGCCCAAAGGCAGGCTGTAAGCCCCGATAGACGGACTGACAAATGAAAAACTAGATGGATGGTCAGCCACATGGTTGGATGGCTAGCTAGACGGCTGAACAGACCAAGGAATAAATGACGGATGGAAAGACAGACAGACGACAGATAACGGACAAACACACAGGGGGACAGGCACCTCCTTCCTCTTGAATTCCACCACAGCGCTGGCGGTGTCGACGCCACCGAGGAAGGTGGGAGCCGAGTCGTCCTCGTCGTACACGGTCACGGGGAAGGGTACCATCACCTGCTCCTCGCGCGCGCCCACGCGCACGGTGCACGCTGCCACCAGTTCGTACTTCTCCCGGTGTTCGCGGTCCAAGGCCCAACGCGTGCTCACCTCCAGGCTGTCCGCAGCACAGTGGAAGGGTAGACTCTCACCTGCACACCAAGCAGACCAGGAACACTCTGGCGTGTTTCCGGGCTGGGGACAGGCTGAACTGCCTTCCTGGAGCCCAGAAGGAATGAGGGGAGGGGGCTCTGCGGGGTGCACGCTGGTCAAGGGCCCTGAGCTCCTCTTGCTAGGCTACGCAGGGAGCACAGTGTGCAGCGAGCTTTCCTGATTCGTGCTGATTTCCCACAACACTGCAGAGACCAGGAAGCCTGCATCAGGTCCTCATCCTCATCACCTAGGGAGAGCCCACTTTGCCTGGGCTGTGAGAAGGGGTGGCACCAGCTCAGTCAGGCTGCAGGCCCAGAGATCCAACTGCCAAGCATTTGCTGCTTTTTGAAAAGATGTTAGCAATTTTTAAAAATTACGTAAGCAATATGTGCTGATTTTAGAGAATGTGAGAAATAAAGCCACAATCCTACCACTTGACAGCAAACACAGGGACATTTGGTGCATGGCTTGATATTAACACAAATATTTTTGATTGGTTCACATCCCTGCTCTACACCTCCTGGCAAGAACCTGTGCACTAGACTGGAGATGGTTGTGAGAAAGGTTCTAAGCAAAGTCACAGGGCACCTCTGCTCTCTTTGCTAACCAGGCTTCCTGCTGTCACCCAAAGGCGGCCTTGCCAGGTGTGTTCTTCCCGCTGGCCCACTCACCAAGCCTGCCCCTAGGGTGCCCAGAGAAGGAGGCAAAGACAACACATCACCCGCCCGCCCTTCCATTGCTTCTGCGGGCCGGCAGACTGCAGGATAGTCTTCTCTGTGCCTCAGTTTCCTCACCAGAAAATGGAACGATAAGGCTAACGTGTATACTCAACAGGCACTGCTGTTCATTCAGTGACACATGTATCTTCCCACAACTTGGTGAGGGGAGCACCAATAATGACAGCACTCTTCACTCCAAGCCTGTCCTGGAATTTCATCCTCCAGAAAAAAACCAGAAAAGGAGAAATGCTGAAGCCTTGAAGGTCAACACTAACCACTCCCAGAGCCAACCACAGGAGGGTTATATCAACTCCACTAGGTGAGAAATTACACATTCTCACATCACAGCCACATATTACATGTGGATTGCACATGTGGGAAATGCTTATTATATACTGTTTCCCTCTGTTGTTGATGATTACAAAAAAACATGCTCAATAAAATTTAATTATGTAATTTTTAGCTAGAAAGGGCAGGATGCTAAACCATAGGCTTTTCAACAGTCTTGCACAAAGACATCTATCCCTGCCACGGGGCAAATGAAAGCATGGGTAACTACTTTTTATTTTGAGATGTTAACATTATTACCATGTGTGTCGATAAACTTGGTATGAATCCAGGTTCCACATACTTGCAGTCCAGCCTCTGTTGAGTCCCAGAGTTCCTTGTCTTTAAATGGTTTCCCACAAGACTGCTCAGCTGCCCGTCTTAATCTCCACTGGGATCCAACTCCCTCCACTCCCCAATACCACCAAGGACCATCCTGAGGCAGTGTCATCTTGAAAGTCAGCAGTCCTTGCAGCTGCTCAGGCAGAATTCTGGAACCTTGTTTGGTTTCCTCTTTCCTTCAATATGTGACATTCAAGTCATCGAGAAATCCTGCTGGATCTCCCTTCAAAATATGCTCAGCACCTGCCTGCTTCTCATTGCCCTTTGGCTTCTATCCTCCTCCCAGTCCTCATCCTCTCACTTAGAGATTTCTCCTGTTGCCTCTTACTTGTCTTCCTGCTTTCACCCTAAACCGTCCCATCCCAAATCATTCCTAATACAGCAGCCAGATCCTTTAAAAATAAGGTAGGCCCTGTCAATGTCCCCTCAAAAGCCTTCCTTAACTCCCCAGTCCCTCAGTGGGAAGCCATGCCCCCTCTCCAGGAACTTGTTTGCCTCACAGATTCCACCCTCCTGTCACTCACAGCACTCCAGCTATGTGGGGGTTGAACCTCAGCACTCTCGAAGGGGCTAGCCCTGCTTGCCTAGAGTCCTCCTACCTTTGCTCCAGTGCCCCCTTCCCTGGTCACTCAATTTAAGACAGCAGTCTCCACCATTCTATGTTCTCTTGGCTTTACTTCCCATC
Source organism: Pteropus medius (assembly GCF_902729225.1). Lineage (NCBI taxonomy): Eukaryota > Metazoa > Chordata > Mammalia > Chiroptera > Pteropodidae > Pteropus > Pteropus medius. The sequence continues at coordinate 830,405 of NW_024341756.1, read as the reverse complement.
TAGCCCCTTCCAGAGGCCACCCGATTTCCTTAGCACATGGGTGCTCTCCATCTCCTATGGGAATGGGAGCTCCAGGCAGGCAGGATTTCTGCTTGTTTCATTCACTATCACATCCCTAGTCCCTAGAACAGTGCCTGGCCTGTGGCAGGCATACAACGATACTTCTAGAATATTAAATGAATGGATGGTGTTTTCGTGAAGAGTAAACTGCATAGCTCATGTCATGGGCTTGCAGTGCTGCACCTGGCCCACAGCAGGCACCAAAGAATGGCCTCATGAGGCTGTCACTCACCTCCCAGTAGTCTGTAGGCCACGCTGATGTTGGGGCAAAGGAACTGCACAGGCAACAAGCGGAACTGGTGGAAGGTGCCAGTTGGCCTGTTTTCACGAATGCGGAAGGAGAGGCCTGTCTCAGGGAAGCAGAGCTCCCGAGGTTTCAGGGAGTCACACACAGGGAAGGAGGTATTGATGAAGGAGAAGTATACGCGGGCACAGCCTGGCCACTGGCACTCGCCCTCACGCAGGTATGTGGGCGACAGAAAGACCTGGAGATAGACGGTGAGCAGGGGGAAGCCGCCATCTGCAGAGAGAGAAGTCAGGCCCAGTGGGGTGTCAGCCACACCTGCCAGGTCGTGGGGAACAGAATAGGGAGGGAGCAGGAGCTCCAGAGTTGGTGTAAAGCTCAGTCCTCATTGTGGTCCAAAGGGCTTGGCTGGGCTGTTTGCCCAGGTCTGTTACCTCCTGTTTCTCCACCACTGTCCTGGACCTGGGGTCTGTCTGCCTCAGAGTCCTGTAGTTCTGTTTCCTCTGCCTTGAGGTGCCTCACAGGTCTAACTTTATCATCATTCAGGTCTCAGCTCAAATATCCCTCTTCAGGGAGGTGCCCTAAATGACACGTCTAATGCCACCCCCTTATCTCCCCAACCAGCCTCTATCACATCACTCTCCCCCATCAGATGGGTACTCTGAGCCCTGGGTCTGACACTAGGTGGATAGTTTCCCCAGGGCCACTCCTACCACATGTAGGCCTTGCCTCCACACCCTCCCCCCAGGCAGTTTTATCATGGAGCATCTCCACAGAGACATACCCTGTGGAGAGACTTCCCCAGCACCTAGAGGTGGGTCTTCCAGTAAATTCCATCATGAAAGTACCACAGTGATTCTCCTTCCAATGAGGTCTGGACTCTCCCTCAGGGGTAGGGGACTCTCCCTAGGCTGCTCCTCACATCTGCTCTCCCCATAGTCACTAGTTCTCTTTGCCTCTTACTGGCCTGTTTTTCATTGCTCCAATTTCCTGATATAGTTAGATTCCCTATACAGATTTTCTCTGTTCAAATTACTGTTCGATTTCTCTCCTAACTGGAACCAATAGGTACAGGAGGCTGCTTTCTAATCACCAATAGAACAGACCTCCTATGAAATAGTACCCTTAGCAAATACCACTCTGGTCTCCACCCCAGGGACCGACCCTGGCTCTTCAAGTTCCCACAGGTGGCTTGGGATGAAGATGGTGACAACTAAGTGTGTGCAGAAACAAGATCCTGCTCAGATACCACCTCCTCTAGGAACCAGCTGGGATGCCCTCTTTACTTGGGGAAACTGGTTTTACTTGGGTCGTTCTGCCCCTGCTGGGCAGTGCCACCCACCCTGCATTCACCGACAAACCGCTTGCCTCTTACCCGTATATAGGAGCTCAGGGCTGGTGTGAGGGTCCAGTGAGGCCATGTCTCAGAGGGGAGCTACTGGGTGGGCAATCACCATTTTATGCCATGAGGCAAAACTCTGCTCCATGCACCCCCACCCCCCATACCAGGGTCACACATAGCTTTCGCTTTGGCTCTGACCCCTGCTCTGAGGAGCTGTCCAAGTCTCCCTTCTGCTCTACTTTCCTCTGTGGCATCAGATTCAAGTCCCCACCAGGTTCCAGGGGCAGCTTGTTGCTGATGATAAGACAAGCTTTCTGTGGAAACTGCTGCTTCTCCAGCAAGTTCCAGATCATTTGCTAGATAAAAACCTGGGATTTTTTCAGCCTCTCTCAAAGCCCTAAATCCTTGTTAACTAGTAAAGGCATCTTGAGTCCAGCATGGAGAGAACACCCATATCCTTCACACGGGTCCTCCAAGATCCCAGCAGCATCAGAAGGCCCCAGGGTCAGCAGGCCCCAAATTTGTCCTGGCTCTCTTGCCAAGCTGGACACAGAGGCAGGCCAGCCTCACCTTGTGCCTTCCACTCTTACACAGCAGGAGTCATAGGGATGGCCACCCTCCGAGTCCTGGTATAGGTGTGCCCTGGGCTGTGGGAGGAGAAGATGGGGGTAGGGGTAGGACTGCTCCCTTACTGCGGACGCTGAGCTTCTCCCAGGAGCTGTGGTCCAGGCTCCAGTTCAGGTACAGAAGGCCTGTGTCCTCCTGGATACGGATCCAGTCATTCTCATTCAGCCGTGTGCGGTAGGCGCTGTAGAGGTACTGGCCCAGGCGGAAGCTGGGCACCTCCTCGGGGACGTCACGCAGGGCGTGGACATAGAGCAGAGGCATGCCCGCCGGCTGGTCCACATATAGCTTCTCCCAGTAAGCATCCCTGGAGAAGTAGAGTCCCAGTGGGGCTGGAGGGAACAGGGAATCTCGTGAGGGAGGAGGAGGAGTGATGATGGAGCCTGGAACAGGCCCCCCAGGCAGACCAGCATTCCCCAGTTGCTTTATTTCACACTTTGATAAAAGATTCTCATAGACCAAAAAAAAAAACCATTCACTAATTTAAAACTCTGATCTTAGTAGGGCTTTCTCCTCTATAGTTCTAAGAACATCAACACACAATTTATTTGTATAGCTAAACATTAGCTGAATATGCACTGTTTTAAAACAGAAAAAGGAGGTAGAGGAGCAGTATACAACAGTTGCAAAATCATTCTTAATTACTGAAGCTTGATAAGCACGTGAACCACACAGAGCAGGGCGTTCACCCAGGATTCTGAACAAATCACCTGGAGCCAGAATTTTCAAGTGTACAAGACACTGCCAGACAAATAGGGCAAGCAACAGTTGCCAAAAATGAATAAGGTAATTTATAAAAAAGTAACAAATTTTTATTTAAAATTAAAACACATTCCTACAATTTGACCCAGAAATCTCACTTCATTTGTTCAAGAAAAATGAAATCATATGTCTATTAGATGACTTAGTCACAAGTGGCAGGGTTATTCATGGCCATGAACTGGAAGCAGCTCTGATCCCCTTCAGGGGTGAATGGACAAGCCATTGGTGCTTATTACACCTTGGAAAACTATACAGCAATGAAAAGGGATGAGCTATCAACATACACAACAACCTGGACAAGTGTCAGACATCAGGCTAAGCAGAAGAAGCCAGGCACGAAATTCTTTTGACTATACATGGCACGATTCTATACTGATTTTAGGTAAGAGAAATCAGATTGGCTACTTGTTGGGGGTGGGGAGGCAACAGGCTAGGAAAGGCAGGAGGGAACATTCTAGGGAACGTAAAGTTTCCATATCCTGATAGGGATGTGGGTCATGAAGGCACATCCATTTGTCTATAATGTATAGCCAATATTTGTGCATTTTGCTAAAAGACTGCTCACTGAGGGTCTATGGGTAGAGCTGGGAATGCTACGAGGAAGGTGAATGCTGACAATGACTGGCAGAAGGGCGTGCACCCAACACTAGTGATCTGACATGCTTCCAGTGGGCCTCAACTCCCAGGGCTGCAGGGAATGCTGTTGGGGGTGGGTAGGGTGGGTGTGGGTCTGCAAGACGGTACACAGACCTGAGTGGCCTAGGTCTTCCAGAGGCCCACCAAGCCACTGGTTCTCTTCAGTGTGCCTGACACCTCCACAGAGGTGGGGTCTTCGTTCTGACCCCAGAGTACCAGTGAGGGGATACTGTGTGATGACTGAGCTTATGTCACGAGAGGCAACATAGTTTCTGCTGGTTTGTTCTCTTGGAACAGACACCTCTGGCCCTGGTCTCTGAATAAGAACCCTGTGGGGAGGGTCTTGCAGATGGGTCTCATCAGGGGAGAGATGCTCCACTCGGAGTGCCCTAGCTGCAGGTCCAGAATGGGGCTCCTTCTCTAGGGGGTCTCCTTGAGTGCATGCCACTTTCAGTGGTTCAGGGGCTGGGAGGAAGGATGAGTCAATCTCCTTATAGCTCCTTCCTCTAAGTTGATCCAGCGCCCCCAACACAGACCACATGTGCAGGGGAGAATGGGCTTTGTCCTCAGCTCACAGAGCCCAGCCCTGCAGAATCTATGTGGAGTTGTCTGTTGCTGCCAAAGCGATTCGTGGACTGGGAAATGATTGTGATCAGAAACAGACTTAAATGTACTTAAAATGCCTCCCAGGTGGTCTCTGCAGCAGGGCATGGTTGCCTTAATGCTCCTCCTGGTCACAAACACTTTTAAATGTAAAAACATATGCTCTAAGGTGAGGAAAGAAGAGGTGGACGCAGGGCCAGCCTCAAGGGGGTGTAGCCTGGGCAGTCTCAAAGTTTCCACGCTTGGTTTAATGTTCTGCTGTCACTGTTTTGAATTCTAGATGAAGGGGCGCACATCTTCATTTTACACTGGGCCCCACAAATGATGTAGCCAATCTTGGTGGGTAAGTGAGGAGAGTTTGGGACAAGCCACTGGTGTCCAGTTACATGGGGCTCTGCAGCTTTTGCAGAGTGCTGGCCTCCTCTGGGCCTCAGTTTCTCCAAATGAACCAGAAGAGGTCATGCTGGGGAGAGGGGCAACCAGTGTAGGTGCAGACAGGTACATACTGTATAAACCTCTCACTTCAGATTCAAAACCACTATGTGCAGATCTCTTCACTACCCCATTTAAGAATTTCACTACCTCAGCTAAGAACGCTGAGGTTGAGAGGTGAGGAGTGTTGCAAGGTCAAACAGCTGGATGTTCTACATCTCGGGGTTCAGTAGAATGGCTAACAAAGTGGTGGCAGGAGTCAGGATAGGGGCAGATGCTGAGACTTCTGCGAGGCCCAGGGCCTTGCTGGTTGACTGCCCCTCACTGCTGGTACCTTTCTGCCTGGAAGGGTTATCCAGCTGTTGGCTCAGACCTGCCTCTGGTACTTCGAGCAGATCTACAGCAGGACTTATAAAGCCTTTCGCACCCATGCCTTCCACCTCTGAAGGCCACATGGTAACAGAATCTTCCCCCCATACCTAGTCTAACATTTCTGCCTGGACAGGCTTGGCTAGTGCCATCCTCCATCAGCATCTGTGGTTCTGATTCCTCAGGTCGCCCCTGCGCCCTGGTACCATGCAGAAGGGCGAGGAGCTGGCCAGAGGACATATGGGTCCTATACTGCTCATGGTATACCTGCCAAAGAGACCCCAGACACCTTCAAGGGTAGTATGTATGCCCGCACACGTGTGTGTTATATTGTTTGTGCACAGCGATGTTGAAGAAATGGAAACAGACAGAGGCCCACTGGCCCAAGACTTCATTTGCTCCTAGTACAACAGGGAAATTAGTTCTGTGTCATTTCCTTGCCCTAATACAACAGGGAAATGACGCAGAACTAATGTTCAGTGGGGTAAAGTGCTATTCTGCTCCTACCAAGGCCCCCTCTGGCATCTCCTTTACAAGCAAACATCCCATGATGTCTGCCAGGTGGGCATCGATGACTTCAGTCACCCAGCCATGGTTTCACTTTTATCTTTGTGTAGTCTGGCAAGGCAGGTTCTAATGTTCCATACTTGGCTGGGATGTTTAATTTATTCATATTTTATGCAGATGGAACCAGGCCCTAGTCCTCTCCTCCCTCTTGTTTACTTAGCCCTTCACAAGGGCATACAGACGCATGCATGTACACATATACACACAATCTCATGCCCACCCAAGACTCTCTGAACACTTCCTTTGTAGTGTGCAGGATGCCAAGCCTTGTCCATGGAGGCCACCATAGACACACAAAGGCTTCACTCCTGCTTCTGATGATTTCACCATGTTTTTTTCTGGCTCCTGCTGCACAGGAGGAGTGTGGGGAAATCCTGCATGCTCTGCCCTAGCTACATGCAGTCCTTCAGTGCCTGCACAGCCCATGCCCGAGCCTGGAAATCACCTTCCCGAAGCCCCCAGACACAGACTGCTCTTCACGCCTGTCCACAACCTTGGTTCTCTGTGCCCTGGAGGGTCACTTCCTGCTGGCATCATGACTGCAGCAGCCCTGGCCCTGATCACCCCACCAACTTCTCCATGTACTGTGGGCTGTAACCCAGCTTTTCAGTGGGCTCTGACCCCAGCCAGCGGTGGAGGCTCCTTCCCTGGCTGCCCAACCTCAGCCTGAGGGTGCTCACAGAGCTCTCAGATGCTTCATTGTTGTTCTTCCATCACAGTTAATAATGCTTACGTGAACTTCTCCAGTTTCAATTGCTGTGTGGGTGCTTTCTCCTGATGGGACCCAGAATGAGACACACACATCTCTCTCTCTTGCATACACACACATCTCCTCACATTGTTGCACCACCTACACCCCCATTCTCTTACTCACTTAGTGCAGACACACTGATTCCAGCCAGGCCCTGACTATGGGCTCATCTTTTTCAGCTCTCCATTGTCCTGGCCAGCCCTGGCCATTGGAGGCCACACACAGCTCACCTGAAGTTCTTTCGACCTCCTCGCCACCTTCTATGGTGGCTGCACTAGTATCTGACCATGCAGGCACCTCCAGGTGCCAAATGCCCTTGGTCTCTCATTCCACCTCTGGGCCTGCCCTCCAGGGCTCTCTGAGCATCAATGAGTCACACTTACCATAGTCACCTTGCCATGGAAACCCATGGAGCCCCAAACAACTAAAAATGTCCTAGGACTGCAACATGAAAGCCAAATTTGGGGGGGTCTCAAGAAAGTAAACAAGTTGTGAAACGGTATAATCCAAGAAGTATGTGTGGTCAGCAGCAGCAACATGCCCTTCCTGCAGATCCACTTACCACACAGCCCATCTCCCACTTTGCCAAGTGCCAGATGGAGCAGGTGACAGTTTTATTATTGCCCAGCAGAGTCTCCTTAACAGATGATTTCCTAATGCCATCATCTTCTCTGGGAAAGGAAACACCCACACGGGCTCCTCCCTGGGCTGGCCCCACACCCTGTAGGCCAGCTGTCCCTGTAGAGGGTCCACCCAGCCCCAACCCAGGGCCCAGACACCAGCACTTGGCACCATCAGCCTCTCAAGATGTGGCCCCATCTTGCATATCCTGTTCACATTTTCTCTTTATTCTAGTTGAATATTTGAAACATGGAAGAAATACAGTTCACAGAACATTTACACTGAAAGAAGATGCTGCAGCAAACGTCATGAACCCATGGCCGGCCTAAGTGGAGATTAAGCAAATCTGCTGCCCGCCACATCCCGACCATCCCACTCACAGCAAACATGAACCTAGAGTCTTGTTTATCTCTTTTTTTCCTTAAAAAAAAAAACAAAACCAAAAACTTGTACCTACTCTAAACTTATTGGGGTCATCTCTCTGTAAGTTATATAAATGTCTAATCACTATGCTATATACCTGAAACTAATATTATTGTATGTCAACTATAATTGAAAAATTAAAAAAATAAAAAAAAAATAATTTTACTTCATTCTTCGAAGGCACTTTAGCTCGACAGAGAATTCTGTAGGGCAGTTATTTTCTCAGTCCTTTAAAGGCATGATCCTGCTGAGTTTTTGCTTCTGTTGCTAAGAACTCCGTGCTCATTCTAATCACCACCATTCATCTCCAGAAGTCTTTTCATCTTGTAAAACTGAAATTCTGTACCCATTAAACAATAACTACCCATTCCCCACCTCCCTCCAGCCCCTGACAACCACCATTTGGTTCTCTGTCTCTGAATCTGACTAAGTGCCTCATGTAAGTGGAATCATTCGGTATTTGTCTTTTTGTCATTGGCTTAATTTCACTTACTATAATGTCCTCAAGGTTCATTCATGTTGTAGCATGTTTCATAATTTCCTTCCTTTTTAAGGCTGATTAATATTCTATTGTATGGATATATCAACATTTTGTTTATCCACTCATCCATCGATGAACACTCGGGTTGCTTCTACCTTTTGGCTATTGTAAATAATGTGGCTATGAATGTCAGAGTACAAATATCTTTTTGAAATCCTGATTTCAATTCTTCGAATATATACCCGGAAATGGAATTTCTAGATCATATGGTAATTCTATTTTTAATTTTTTGAGGAACATTCATACTGTTTTCCATAGTAGCTACAACTTTTAAATGCCTACTATGTGACAGTGCAGAGAGTTCCAATTCCTCCACATCCTAACATTTATAATCTGTTTTTGATAATAGCCATCCTGATGTGCGAAGTAATATCTCAGTGTGGTTTTAATTTGCATTTCTCTAGTGATTAGTGATGTTGAGCATCTTTTCATGTGCTTATTGGCTATTTTACCTTCTTTGGAGATATATCTATTGAAGTCAGTGGCCCATTTTTGAGTTTTTGTTGTTGTTGAGTTGTAGTTCTTTATATATTTTGAATACTAACCCTTTATCAGATATGATTTAAAATATTTTCTCCCATTCCACAGGTTGCCTTTTTCACTTTGTTCATTGTATCCTTTGATGCACAGAAGTTCTAAATTTTGATATAGTAGAATTTACCTACTTTTCTTTTTATTGCCTGTGCTTTTGGTGTCATATAGGGGGATCTCAGTTTTAAAGATTTGCTCTCAGCTCTATCTTTTAGCCAGAACCAGGACCGAATAGAACCAGTAAGTTCTTCGCCCTATCTGGCATCCCACCAGTGCTGCTCTGGCTGCCTGCCACAGGCCAGGTAAATACCTGGCATTGCTGGTTTCTGCTGTGGTTCCTGCCTTGGCTGCTGGTCACTCACAGGACCACAAGGCCCAGCTACAAAGGAGACCTGAATGGCTGAGGGCACGCACAGCCCAGCTCATATGGGCCAACCCTGAGTGCCAGGGTCCCAGGGGTCCTCCATTCCCAACAGGCACCGGCATTATAGCTGCTGCTGCATGCTCCCACCCAGTACCAACTGCCCAGCAGGCACAGTGGGCACAGTGCCTGGGGCTCACACAAATGTTTTAGTTTTATTTTTAAATCAGAAAGAAATATAATATGTAATAATAAAGTGGTATTGATTATATCTGTCTTTATACCAATACACTCATAAAATACAATTTTGCTTTTTTATGGGAAAGGGGGCCGGCTAATAGAGGTCACAAGGCTGGAACCCGCAGTGGTAATGATGTGGCCCTGGCTCCAGAGAGTCACTTGGTTCCCACAGAAAAGGCAGAGCCCAGATCCAGGCCAGTCGAATTTAACACAGAGTACTTCTCTCTGCCTGTGTGGCCTGCTTCCTTCCCACATGTGCCAAGGAGCTCCCAGGAGCTCCTCGCAACTACTCACTTCTACCCTGCTAGGAGTCTCACTCTCCAGTTCGTTCCTGCCTTCCTTGTACCCAAGGGGTTCAGTGGCCTCCTTGCCTCCCACCTGCTCTGGGCAGCCACAACACACACTTGTTCCCAGGTGTCTTTCTAACCCCTTCACTATGCCTCCTGTGCTGGCCTGATGCCAACAGCTATGGCTTGCAGCTCCCACTGTCAATACCTGGTTCTGGGCCTTGAATTCACTGTCTAGCCTTACCCATGGCTCCCAGGTACATGGTCCTCCCCATCTTTTCTCTTGAATGAGCCCTTGTCCAGCTCGGCACTTTTCACCATGCCCCTGACCACACTGGCCTTTGCTCCAACTCTCAGGGCATGTACTTAATGCTAACAGAAGCAGAAGCTGATGCACTCCTCATGTACCAGGCCTTGCTCTCAGCACAGTGCCTGTTCTACCTTATTGCACCATTACAACCTCCCAGGGGCTACTCCCATTAGCATAATTTCTGGTGATGACGCTGGGCCCCATAGCAGGAGTTGGGAGCCACAGGGCAGGCCTCTACTCAGGTTTAAGCCGTGGTTGGAAGTACTGCTTCCTTGGCAGCCCTGCCAATGAGCACAGAGGAGGGCCCCACAGGCTGGCGCTGTTGTGGCACTGAGTAGGTGGGGCTGATGGGACACTTAGCACCTCTCTGTGTGTGGCTACACCACCACCACCATCATCACCACCACTTACATCATCATTACTACAGTAACCACCACCCTCACCATAGCTTATCATCACCACCACCACCACCACCATCGCTTCACATCCC
>NW_024341756.1:807256-820057 GCF_902729225.1 Pteropus medius | reverse complement strand
CCATCATCACCTTCACTCCCTCATCACTACTTCACCCCCCACTATTGTTATCATCACCTTCCATCACCACTATCATCACCATCACTTTGCCAGCCATTCTGAGGCTTCAAAGTGAAAGCAGCTTTGCCAGGTTTGACACAAGGTCTGGGAGGAAAACCGGGCTGTTAAGACCTACAGGGCTAGTACTAGGCCTGTCTTGCTCAGTGTTGTATCCCCAGAACCTTGCCTGATGCCTGGAACAAAGCAGGTGTTAAGGGAAGCCTGGGACAGTCTCTAGTAATTTGGTGGTCCCCAGGCACCTCACTTTGAGTCATCTGCCTCATGGGTCCCTGGCTTACCTCAGCTGGACTTACTCACAAGCTGATGCCCTCTTCGGGGAAATCTGACAGCTTGTCCTAATCCTGATGCTTAAGCCTCTGTTTGCAAACCATTGAGAAAAACTCTGGCCTTTGTAGGTGTGTCCAACAGACAGTCAGCTTAGTGCATACATTAGGCATGCAATAAATGTCAGGGCTAGCTACTTCCCTGGTGCTTAACAAGTACACTAGTCACTACTAGCACAGCCTCAGTCCCAGTCTTAAATTCCTTCTTCCTAAAATGTTACCAGTAGCTCTCAGTGGGAAACCTGTGCTACTATGGCCACAAGGCTGAGCGGCCTTCCTGGGCTGGGCACATAGCAAGGGCAAGCTGGATGGGCCCAGCATACAGGAAGGAGCAAGCAACCATCCTAGCACACTCTGGGTGCCCAGGCTTCCCAGAATAAGTTCCAGAGTTGGAAAGTCCACACTCCTGACGGTTCCATCGAGCACAGAGCCCAGGGCTCCTACCCACCTGTCTGGTCAGAGACTCCACACACAGCATAACTCTCAAGGCCCTTCTCACCATCATCCTACTAGCCCAAACTCCCATGGTGTGGTCCATGGTGGGGGAGGGCAGGGGACCTAATATGGGGTGCAGTGTCCACCTAGGAGGACAGGGCACTGACTGAGCAGGGTGGCTAGAGATCTGGAAGAGCAGCTGGTGGAGAAAGAGAGACCCAGGAGCCGGCCCTTACCTCAGAAACAACATGGTCCCTGCATGCACAGGGACTCTACCATACTTGTGAAAAGCTCTTCCTAGAACACCTTTGCCTGAACTTGTGATGTAGATCAGGGACATCACTTTCCCCATTCAATGCTGGGAAACAAGCTCAGAATTCAGCACATGGTGGAACCACAACCAGGACCTCGCTCTCCTGACATTCCCCCCTCGTTATCATGTAGCTCTCTGCGCAGAGTGGGGAAGGCACTCAGCTAAAGTTTGGGTTATTGAAGTTACAGCCCAGAAGCATGGGAGCCAACAGCTCAGACTCATCCTCTGCCCACAGGCCCTGGCCTTCTGCTCCCAGGAGCCTGGGACCCAGGCTGCAACCAGCATGCACCCGAGGCTACCACCTACACTTCAACCCCTACACAGACAGCTGCAGTGGCCTCACTGAGATGATGGACACTCTTGCCCAAATGTGATTTCCCAGCTGCCAAGTTAATTACCAGCATTGCTGGCAGTTCTTTCCGGCTTCTATGCAAAGGAAACTGCCAATTAGGTTACAATTAATCTCTTACCCAGGGCAAGGCCTGGCTGCAAAAAGAGTGGCCACTCAAATGGCCTGCTGATGACCACGTGCTCCAGGACTTTCATGCCCTATGGCTCCAGCAGACTTTGGGTATACCAGCCCTGGCCTGAGGGCAATAGGCCAGGACATCACCGGCTTTAACCTTGGTGCCTCCACCCAGGTAACTGTCCCCTAAACACCCAGCAGGGCATCATGACTCAGACTTAAACAAATCTGTCATCCTACTTTTTCAAGCTCCTAGAACACAGATGGTCCTGCTCATTTTTGCCGCCCCCTCCCCCAGCACTCTTCTTGCTCTTGAGTGAGATCTCTACAGAGCTTTCTTCATGAGAGATCCCATTCAAAGTGCTTCATATTCATCATCCTACTGAATACAACTGCCAGAGGTAGGGACAATTATGATTCCTGTCTTACAGAGGAGGAAACTGAGGCAGAGAGAGGCTAAGTGCCTTGCCTAAGGCCACACAGATAGTGACTAGGCCTTAAGTCCAGGGTCCCTTCCAGGACAATGTGCATGGCCACAGGGTTCCTCTGCTCAGTGACAACCATGCACATATGTGTAGAGAAGCCAAGGGCACTATAATATGGGACCCTGGGCCACTTACCCACATGCTTGCAGACCAGGCAGAAAATGCTACCATAAATAACCATCCACAGCCTCTTTTAACCTCTTCTAAAAACAGGTGCCACTAAAAGTCTCCTCACATAAATACGCTCTTTTAACATTTTAATGAAATAGGGTAAAGGCCCAGGAAGGGGTAATGGGCAGGAGTTTGCTCAGTCTGTGCCCGCCTGACAGGCACAGACACAGTAATGGTAGGGGGTACCTGCCAGGGATGCTAGGGGCCTGACACACCCATACTTACTGGGCACAGAAATGAGCAATGAAGGATCCTTCCCTCAGGCTATGTTGGGTCCTAGTACCATCAAACACAGGAGAAGGTGGATCTGGCAAAATTGACTTCTACACTTGGATGAAGACCCGTGATTGTACCTGGGGCAGGATCAGGGTAGCCCTGGGAGATCAGCATCCACATAGGGTCATCATGGGGTGACTGGGACAAAGGTGTCTTTATGAGTCCTCAGCAGCCTGTCAGTCAGAGCTGGGCCTTGCTGGGACCACTGCAGCTTGAGGAGGAGTTGGAGGCCATCCTGTGGTCTGAATGTACCTCCTTGACATGTCTGAAAGGAATGGGGGTGGGGCTGAGTTACTTCTCTCAAAGGGAGACCTATCTTCTAGGAGACTCAGGGACTCCTGCTGAGCCAGCTTGCCTTCCTGCACCCAGCACACACTCCCTACTTTGTGGGGTGGGAGGCAGGCTTGGGATGTCAGAGTGCTCCCTTTGGGAGCCTCCCCCTACTTCTGTCCCTCCTCGTAGCCTGGGGTCTGCTGTCCTCTCCATTCCCAACTCCCACTGTGAGCATTGGTAGTGCAGCCAGGGTGGGTTGCAGACAGGACCCCCAGACAAGGCCACTACAGTCTCTGGAGCAGAAGCTGGGCCCTCCTTGGGGTCCCTAAAGAAGGCCTGAGGGTCTGCTCTGCTGGGAGGGTGGAGGGAAGAGAATTGAGGAAGCCTCCAAGAGAAGTAGGTACTGGCACAGCGTGGACCTGGGGCCAAACAAGACACTGAGTCCTAAAGGCCCCACTGCATGCCCAGCAGACCAGTGCTGGGGCACACAACACATGTGTTTGGATGCTGTCATCAAGCCCCCTGGGGGCACCAGACCTCAAAGATCTAACTCCAGGGCTGGAGTGGCTATATGAAGAAGAGGTCATGGCAACCAAGTCCTCAACTAATGCTTCCCTCAGATATGACAGCTCATGCCTCTCTCTGGGCCTCAGTTTCCTCATCTATAAAATGAGAAGGTTACACCTGATGCTGACTCTTTCAGATAAAATTCTGATTCCTCTTTGAGTGTATGTGATGTCTGTGCAGAAGCAGTCACAGGAATGAACTTCCTGACCGGGACCAAGAGGTAAGACGGTGGGCAAGACAGAAATTGGGGTGGACTTTGGCCTAGGTGGCCCATCGGGTGAGGGATATTGGGCTGGAACAGGATTAAAACCACACATGTCCTTCTAGGACACTAATGATAAGGCAAGGAAACATGAGCCTAGATCCAAAGGAGAGAATTCAGTGTGACAGGTGGAAGAAGAAAGATAATGGCAGAACCAGGCCCACACTCTTTCACTGCCTGGCTGCATGACCTGCTCTGCACTTGGCCTCCCTGGGTCTGTTCCCAGCTGTGAACTCCTCCCTGGAAGTGCTGTTGGGACAGCCCAGGCGCAGAGCACCTGCCAGCAAAAGCCAGTTCTCCTTTCTCCCTCCCTGGACTCTGGAATCAGATCTGCCCAGACCTGTAAAGGCTTCCTGGTTAAACTGTTCCTGCCCCTATGCTGGACTCTAGCAGTTGTGCAGCTTCTGGGTGCAAGGTGAGGGGCACTGCCTCAGTAAGTACCACTGTCAAAGGACTGGCAGAATGACATCACACAGTGGCAATTATAGTAATCAACTTACACTCCATCAGCCTGGTTATTTTTAGAGTCTAGATTGAGGTTTAGCAAGACAGGGTTCCCCTGCTGCTGAGCCCCACCTTGCCATGTGGGCTGGTGGGTCATTGGTTCCCAACACCCTTCCCTTCCCCTGTCCTTCACAGGGCAGTCCCTGGACATCAGCATCTCACACACAAGTTGTGACACCACTGCTTCTGGGACATTTAAGCTCAATGTGGCTTTAGGGTCCAGGTCTTTCGAGAATGTTCTCAGGGTTCCTGTGGGGTCACAGTTACTCAACCCCCATAGGAGGACATCATGAATATAATTATGTCCTCCCCAAAAGGGACCTGGGGTCAGACATTGACAGAAATGCCACTGAACGAAACTGCTTCTCAGAAATACTTGGAGATTTGATAAAGCAAAGTAAACCTAACAACAAAAAAACAACTCCCCCAATTAAAACTCTGGCAAAGGACCTGACAAAAGAAGATATAAATGGCCAAGAAGCACGCAAAAAGATGTTCAACATTACTAATTATCAGGGATATGCAAATCAAAACCACAATGAGAATATCACTTTGTACCCAATAGAATGACTATAATTAAAAAAATAATAAGTGTTGGTGAGGATGTGGTGAAACTGCACTCCTCACACACTGTTGGTGGGAATATAAAATGACTTAACTGCTATGGAAAAGAGATTAGCAGTTCCTCAAAAAATAAAACTTATAATTACCATATGACCCAGCAATTCTACTCCTACGTATATACCTGAGAGAACTGAAAATAAAGGCTTACACAGATGAATGTTCATAGCATCATTATTCACAATGGCCAAAAGGTAGACACAACCCAAATGTCCACCAACAGATGAATGGATAAATAAATGGGGTTATGCATGCAAAGGAACATTACTTACCCTTAAAAAGGAATGAAGTACTGATACATACTATAATGTGTATGCACCTTGAAAACATGAAGGTAAGTGAAGGCCCATTTGTGTGATATATATCCAAAATGGACATATCCATAGAGACGGAACACAAAGTGGTGGTTACCAGGGGCTGGAGGTAGGAGAATGGGCAACAAAGCTCATGGATACAGTTTCCTTTTGCGGGGATTAAAATGTTTTGGAACAACACAGAGGTGATATCTTTGCAACGCTGTACCAAATGGCACTGAGTTTTTCACTTTAAAATGATAAATTTTATGTTGTGTGAATCTTACCTTAAATAAAAAAGGGAACTGTAATTATCTGCCACCCTGTCCCCACCCCAAGCTACTAGGCCTGACAGAGGCCCCTGCTGTGCTGACCGGGAGATGGTGACCCGGAAAAGCTGGTGTGCAGAGGTAGGAGTGTGTTGCAGGATTCTAGTCTGTGGAACGTGGGCAGCTTGCTGTGGGCCCCTCCAGGCCTGGCAGCTCAGAACTCTGTGCCCCTCCCCGGGCACGCCCAGGTGTGGAGTGGCTAACAAAGGTGCCATGAGCAGGAGACACATTGGTTGTGTTGAGTCAATGAGACTGTTGGGGTTTCTGTTACCAAGTGGTGTTCTGCTTTCCCTCACACATTCAGGCAGGTGGAAGGCTGAGAAAGCAAAGAAGATTCCAGTGGGTCCTCATTCAAGTCTTTTCAAGGTTCTGTGGAGTCATGTCTGTGGTTATGGTGGATGAATCTCCAGCAAAGACCAACTGAAGGTTGCCCACTAGACAATGCTCATCCTCTCCTGGTGGGGCTAAGTATAGTTAACTCTGCTTCCATAGGCAGGCACTGTGCTCATTCCATGACTAAGTGGAGGCTGGCACAGAACTCTGCTCCCGACTCCACCCTTTCTCCTCTCCAGAAAGGAGAGAAAGGGAAGCAGCAGACTCCCCCAGCCAGTGCTGGAAGGGTAGGATGGGGGAACAGGCAAAGAGAAAGCTGGTGCCCAGGACTAGACCCTGGCTTCTGTGTCTTTCACTCTTTCTGTTTTTGCCTGTTTCACTAGCCAGAAAAGTTTGAGGAAGAAACTCAGTGAACTGTCTTCCTCTGCTCAGATGCCCACCATCATTCTGTGCACCTCTAGCTCAGCCCCCACATTCACCACCCACCTCAGGTCCTGGCGCACAGAGTACATATATTTCCAGAATTTTCCAGCCATTAGGTTAAATTTTAGGAAATTACATTTCTTCTTTTCTCTTTCTGGAAGAGTGGGCATCATTTAAAAAATTTTCTGGTAATCACGTAGGTACACAGTGGGTGGGAAATGAACTAGAACCAGTTTTGATGACCATTGTCTTGCCAGGGGCTTTCTAATTATTTTAGCAGAAGAGCCCTTCCTCCAATCAGAGGCCAGGTCAGGGCTGGTGCTCCGGGCAGGGCTCAGAGCTTTGCCCCACAGCCTCCTCCTCTTGGGCCATACCATACCTCAGGCACTTCTCTGGAGCCCTGGGTCTGTCAGAACCCAGACATCTGCACCCCATGTCACAGAGGAGCGAAGGTGAAAGACTGCGATGAGGTGTAGCTGCCGGCACCGAATCTGGGAGGGGGAACTGAGGCCCCCAGGACTGGGCCTACAGGGGCACAAGTGCCTATCCTGAACAGGTCCTAAGAGCCCCAGCCCTGGCCCCGGCAGACATCACTGATGTAATGGAGAGCCTGTATCAGCCAACCTACCAGGTGGGTACACACCTGTCCAGGTGCACAGGTGACCTTTCTGTGATAGTGCTCTGTCTGCTATACTTTGTGGAGCCACCCACAAGGCAAAAGCAAACAGAAGTGTTTGCTTGAGGCTGGCCACTTGCTCTCCTTGAAGGCCCAGGTGGTACCTGGACTGCCTCTCTTGAGGTCTCACTGGTGTCATCTACCCCACAGTCACACTTTCCAGGGGCATCAGCTCCAGTGAGGAAGGAGCTAAGGGAACAGTGACACCTTGCTACTGCCTCTCATCTTACTCTCGCTTTGCCTAGGGTTCTTAGGGTAGACAGCTCAGGGGTCCACTGGTTTCACAGCTTCCAGCCTTGCAGGCAGAGGGGGGCATCCCAGAGGCTCCAACAATTACACAGTTGTGAGGCCAGAGCTCTAGGAAGCCCAGGACTCATTTGGCTCCAGAGCTCAGGGAAGGTGGGTGGTAGAAGGACCAGCTGAGGAGGGAGGACAGGAGAAGGGCCCAGTTTACAGGGACTCTCAAGTGTCCTGGACTCTCAGCTCGAAGAGGGTCTGTCCTCTAAGGTCTTCCAAGGTAAGGTAGAACCCTGACTTGGGAGTCACAGCCTCCCCTAAATCCCCCAGTACCGGCCCTGGGCTGCCACTCTCTGCCATGTCGGGGTGGGGAAGGGAAAGCCAGGTGGGCTCTGGGAGGCCTGAGCCTTCTTACCCCCTGAACTTCCCCAGGAGTGCCCTTCCTAGGACCCCAGAGGAACACCCTGGGCCTGAACTTTTTGAGTCTTACTGAACCCTCCAGCCTTCCAGGGGCCAAAGCACCCCTACCCCACTAAGCTCAGAAGAGGCCCTGGAAGACCCAAGGAAGGCAAATTAGAGGGAAGAAAGGAGTAGGAGGGAGATGGCAGGGAGACAGATGAACTTTCACTGTCATCAAACCACTGGACCCATGGCCTGAAGAGACACTTCCCTGCCTGGCTACCCACCTGCCCCTGCCACTCTCTCCCTTACTTTCTTAGCCTGCCTCCTGACTCATCTCCATCTGAAGTTCTCTCTGTCTCTCTGTCTCTGTCTCTCTGTCTCTGTCTCTCTGTCTCTCTCTCTTTCTCTCTCTCTCTCTCTCTCACACACACACACACACTTGAGATAAGTGACAGCTTTCTTTATTGCCCATGTCTCTCCCTCAGAGCAGGTAACAGTTCTGAGGTTAAAGGGCCTTTTTGTTATCTCCCACTGTGCATCCTCAGCCCTGGGAAAGGCCCTAGGCAGCAGGTGGTCCCTTGGGAGTATGGGTATGGGTCGATTACTATTATTGTGATTGTTACTATTAAGTCATTCACTCAGAAAACAACTGGAAAGAATGATGATGAGGAGGAGGAGAGGACCAGGCCTGAGCTGAGGGGCTGCCAAGGTCAGAAGCCTGAGTAAGACCCCCACACCAGGAAGTGTCCTCTCCCATTATAAGAGGAAGGGGGAAGGGGCTCCACAGTAGAAATGTAGCTACTTCCACAGAATGAAAGGAAGCACTACTTTGCTAAAGAGTACTTCTCCAACACTGCCTTTTTTTTTTTATGGGGCCCTGGGGTGGAGGACCCTGTCCTGGACAAGGGTATACAGTTGAACTCATGCCCCCTGAAGCCCATTCCCCCTGCCCCCCTGTCAGGTGCTGGTTCCCCAGGCAGAGGGTAGGTATAGGGGACACACTCCTGGCCTGCAACACCAGCACAGAGACCTCCTCCTGCCACACACATATGCCTTCCCCTAGAGCCGCCTATGACATGGCCATGCCTGGTGGCAGTCCCCAGGCCCACAGGACTCCTAGGCACTAGCTAAAGCAGTGGTCCCACCTGAGAAACCAGCAAAGAGCCAGAGGAGCTTCTGGTTCAGGCCACTCAGTACAGAGCCATACTTCACTCCCCTACTTGGGACAGGCTGTCCCCAGGTCCCCTGGAGCCCCAAGCAGGTGAGCCACTGGTGGGGGAGTGGGCTCAGGGCCACTTTCCCCTCCCAGGACCCCCTCCTCAGCCCCACCCTTGTTCCCGCCACCTGTGGCCTAGAGAACCTGCTTGCTGAAAGCCAGAGGACCAGGGGTGGGGGGTCACTAAGTCCTCTCCCTGGGTTCAAGTTCACAGGCTATGGGACCCTCAGTTTTCTCACCTGTGGAATGAGAAAACAATGCAGGTCCCTCCGGGTTTTGGCAAGACACAGTGAGCTAGCAGACAGGCAATGCTCAGCACAGACTAGCAGAGTGTGAGCCCCCTGTGGGGTAGCTGCTGCTGGCATCAGCCTTATCCAGTTAAGGCAAGGGATGGAGGAGTACTCTCTCAGGTTGTAGAGGAGGGAAAATTCCTCAGGGGAGCTGGCAGCTTCCAGGCCCTCCCTTCCCCTTGATACCCCAGGCTCTGTTTTAACAGATATCATAATTTTTAATAAGCTTTCTCCTCCCCTGCCTAAAAGGCCATTAGATCCCCATTAGGTGAATGCATCCCATTTTCTTCACACCACCAAAGAAACAGTGATTTAGTTAGTGGTCCCTAAAGCAATTCTGCAGAATAAAGGCAATTTAGCAATGGGCTCAATAAACTTCCCGGTTTATTCTCTGCTCTTAGGTCTCATCTTAGGACCCCATCAGCTGGCCCAACCCCTTGTCCCTGGATAGACTGAGTGCTCTGGGGCCTAGGAGTGGGCTCCCAAAGGCCAGAGGGGCTTATCAAGGTAGAGGAGGAAGAGTGCAGGGCCTGGAGAGACTGGTGAATCAGGACCCATCTTCCACTAGTCTCTGGCCAAAGAGAGAGGAGGGACCAGAAGAGAAAGTAAGACTTAGCAGAGCAGCCTTCCTGGCCAAGGGGCTGCTCTGGCACCCGCTGGTCAAGACAGGAGCACCTACCCAGGTCCCACTGCAGAAGGGTGGGCCCGGAAACCTAGAGAGGGCCTGACAAGTCATGGAAAGTTTTCCCTTCTTCAGTGCCTGAAACTGAAAGGCAGAGGGGTGTCTCCAGGCAGAGGGCAAAATGGGACCCGAAAAGCCAGGCCAGGAAGTTGAGAGATGTGAATCTTGCTGAGGAGCTGCAGGAGGTCAGGGAGATGGTGCTGGGTGAGGGGTCAGCCTGGGACATGCAGGGGGGAATCCCAGAAGCTGAGATTCTGATTCCTCATCTCTGTAACAGGGATGGTTATTATACCTGAGCTGAGCAGCAAGAGGCCAGAAACTCTTCTAAGAACAACTTTTAGATGGAGGTTCCCTAGCTCTGGTTCCAGGATACCTCGGGCTGATGGGTATGGAGGAGTGAAGGGCAGGTGCCTCTGTGTGCATATGCACACAGTGTGTGTGAGTGGCAAGTAGAAGCTGGGTTCCTTGAGTGCAAGTAGAATGTGAGGGGGCCAGGTCATGCTGTGAAAGTGTGTGTGTCCACAGGTACCATGACCATGTATTCTTGAAAAAGGGTAGGAGTGTGAGCATGTATGGGTGACCATAGATGCAAAGATGTGAGGGTGTATGTGTGTGTATGTTTGTGTGAGCATGGATAGTAGGGTGTGAGTGAGGAGTCCTGTCCTGCTCTGGGAGTTTGTGCCTGAGTTTGTACCTTTTACTGAAGGTGTGTGTGGCTACACACAATGAGAGTGTGCACACGTGGCAGGGAGGCAGGCTGGGGAGGTGTCTGTTCTATGGCCTTGCTCTGGGCCTCCCTGAATCCTCCAGCCCACCACCGTCAGCCCTGAGGCAGCACTGCCTCTGTCCACTCCTGTCAGTCCCCTAGCACAGAAGGGAGTTTCCTGTCTTGAGGAGGTGTCTGACCCAGCAGGGAATGGCCTTCATTCTATAGAGACCCAGCCCCCCACCCCTTCTTCGGGCCACAGGCCAGGCCACTGGAGAGCCTCATCCACAAGAGGGCGACCGGGAGGCCGAGCTGCTCCCAGCCTGGGTGGGTCCCTGTGCAGCAGCAAGCACACACTAGTGGCAGTCTGGAACAGCTCACAGAGACCCAGGCTAGGTATCTCCAGGATTGCTGCTCCTGCTGAAGCGAACCCGCAGGCCTCTCTGAAGGCCCCATATGTCTCCTCTTGGGTGCTGCAGGGCCACCTCTCCACTCTCAGGGCCACCAATTGTAGTTTCTTGGTCATTCTAAGGGAAGGGTGGGCGGTATGTGGGGCTCACTTTCTGTAGATTGGGGAGCCTGTCTTCTGCTACCCAACTCCATGGGAAGGGGTGTAGAAAAGCCACCTATTCCTGCCAAGTGCCACAGGCCTATTCTTGCAGCGCAGCCCCCTGCAGCCTCACTGGTCACACCAGCTAAGCACAAAGCTGTGGAAGGGCACAGAGAAAACTTCTGCAGGCTTTGGAGGCTGCCTGCCTACACTGCTTCTGGCTCACACCTGACCACAAGTCCACAATTACAAAGTTACAACCCAAGAGTTACAAGAGATCTTCACAACACCCTGTTTGTATTTACATATGCCCTGCCTGTGTTTACAGCCTCCTGCTCGTCTTTCTCCTGCAGCACTGTGACCCCAGGGTCCCAATACTAGAAGCAGACTCCCTTCCCACATTCTTCCCCAGAGTGAAGAAAGGGCTTCTCTCCTGCCCTCCCTATGACGGACTGAAGACCACTGTGGCTTCAGTATCTGCTCCTTGAGACTGAGATCCAGTCAAACAAATGAAGCCTTGGACAGGCCTATGAACCGAGTCTGTGCAGGACCTGTGCTACCTCCTCTTCTGTTACCAAAGATCACAGGGAGAGAAAGCCCTTTGTAAGCAGTGGGGGAGGGTGATCAGAGCTCCTTCCTTTTCAGAAGCACTGCAGGAGGGGATCAGTCAGGGACAGTTTGAGGAAAACTAAAACATGAGGCCAAGGGGGTCTAAGATTCTACAGCCTTGCCGTTCATCTTGTCAGGGTATGGGGGTGAAGGCAGTGACCAGCCTTTGGAAGGGCATACCTAATGCTTCCAGCACCGACACTGGTGGCACACTGCCCTACAGCCCACTCCGAGATAATCAAAACCCTTGGTAAAGGCCCAGAACCTCAAGTGGTCCCAAAGGCTGCATCTTCAGGTGTCTCTGCCTGGCAGCGGCGCGCGACTCTAAAGCGGCCTGGTAGGGCTCGACCATGGCGGGCCCTCCGCTGGCTGCGCTAGGCTAGTCTGAGCGGGCCATCGAGGGCAGCCTTCCCAGAAACCACAGGCTTTTAGATTTTTTGAAAAGGCCTGGATGGCAAAAAAAAGCACGAAGTAAAAGCAACCTTTCGTAAAAGCAGATCCTCTTCGAATCCCTCGGCAGGTAAAAGAATCAGAGCGGGAGGAGGAATGCATCGACGTGGAGCGCGGAAAGAAAACCAGGACGCAGCAATCTTCGGCAGAAACAGAACTCCCTGCGCAGGTCGCTGGCTTTCTAGGGCTACCTCACCTGTCCTCCACTACCTGCGACGAAACGGTGACAAGATCTGTCTGCCTAACTCCAAGATCGGACCCTGGGTACGGACTCCGGCAGCCCAGCCCGGCCCGCGTCCATCTCCAGCCCGAGACCCGCCCAGCCTGGGTCCTGCGGCGCCCTGCCCGCCGCACCATCTCGCTCTCCGCCGGGCCCCTGAGGCCCGCAAATGCGCTGCCTGCTGCCGGCTGCAAACAGAAAGGCGTTTTCGAATGCGTCCACTCCGCTGCTCCGCGCACAATGCACAACTTGGCCCCGGCCGCTGCAGGCACCCGCCACCGGCAGGACTCACCTTCGCCGAACAGCGGCAGCAGCAGGAGCCATCGCAGCCCCGCGGTGCTGGCCGTCGCCTTCGCCATCGCCCGTGCGCGCCGGGGCCGAGGCAAGAGGGATAGTGGCTCGGTCAGGGAATGTAGGCGGCGGGGTGTGGCGCTCAGCCGGGCCGCCCCATCCCGTCCAGGACGCGGCGGACACGGAGGACACTGCGGACACGGAGCGTCGGAGCGCGACTCCGGGGCGCTCTACACTGCTTGGGCCGGGCTCTGGTCGCGGGACTGAGGCGAGGTGGGCGCGGGCTGCGCGGGAGGATCTGGCAGGGGCGGGGCGGGGCAGTGAGGAGAACGGGACGG